>NC_057806.1:40892519-40915428 GCF_018294505.1 Triticum aestivum | reverse complement strand
GTCGAGTGTCGAGGGTCGTCGAGAGTCGAGGGTCAAGGGTCGTCGAGAGTCGAGGGTCGAGGGTTGTCGAGGGGTCGAGGGTCGAGGGTCGAGGGGTCGAGGGTCGAGGGTCTCCGTTTAACAAGAATGCCCCCATTATGGATGTGCACAGGTTGATCCATTTTTTTCTGATCTCATCCATGGCTACATCATTTTCTGGAAGTAACAGGCGTATGACGCTACGAAATTCTTCAAAGTTGTTTTGGAATGGAGTTCCGGATAGGATGATTTGCTTTTTGGTACGAATTTCAGCAAAGGCCTTCCAAATAGCGATATTCGGAAGGCTCTCGCTGAACTTTGTACCAAAAAGCGAATTATCTTATCCGAGACTCCGTTCCAAAACAATTTTGGAGAGCTTCGTACCGTTATGCGCCTGTTACTTTCGGCAAATGATGAAGCAATGGTTTTCTTGAGATCAGGAAAAATAGGACCATTTTATGCACATCCAGAATGACGCCATCTTGTTAAATCCCTTAAAGGTTAAGAGAATCCGAGCGGTCGAGGATCGGAACTAGCTAGGGTATGGGGTCAAGGGTCGCCGAGGGGATGAGGGTCGAGGGTCTCCGTTTAACAAGAATGCCCCCATTATGGATGTGCACAAGTTGATCCATTTTTCTGATCTCATCCATGGCTACATCATTTGCTGGAAGTAACAGGCGTATGACGCTACGAAACTCTTCAAAGTTATTTTGGAACGGAGTTCTGGATAGGATGATTCTCTTTTTGGTACGGATTTTAGCAAAGGCCTTCCAAATAGCGATATTTGGAAGGCTATTGCTGAACTTCGTACCAAAAAGCGAATTATCCTATCCAGGACTCTGTTCCAAAACAATTTTGGAGAGCTTCGTACCGTTATGCGCCTGTTACTTTCGGCAAATGATGAAGCAATGGTTTTCTTGAGATATGGACCATTTTCTGCACATCCAGAATGGCGCCATCTTGTTGAATCCCTTAAGGGTTAAGAGAATCCGAGCGGTCGAGGATCGGAACTAGCTAGGGTAGGGGGTCAAGGGTCGCCGAGGGGATGAGGGTCGAGGGTCGTCGAGGGGTCGAGGGTCGAGGATCGCCGAGGGGTATATTTTTGCCACTATTAATATATCCATCTCTCATGTTTGTATATTAATTGTCATGTTGTAATATTTGCAGAAACTATGGATCAACAAATAGACTTTGAACAAGAAGAGATATTGGGGGACATAATCCGCGATGGAGGTGATGTCTTGTTGTTTCTCAACGACCTCAAAGAAGGTCTGGAAGGAGAGGAAGCATGCTATGATGATCAAACAATGGAGGAGGAAAGTCATGATCATGATGGTGGCTCCGACGATCATGATGACGGCTGCGGTGATCGAACAGAGTCGGGATCAGCTGTTGCAAAGTCTGGCGAGGTATATATATATATATAAGTAAGCCTGTGATGACTAGCTAATTGATGCATTAATTGTTTTGGTATGTACATATATTAACTCTTCTTTCTTCTTTTATAGCCCTCCGGATCGAGCAAAACTTCGGTAATGAGATGAGGCCCGAAGAAAAAGTTGCGCCCGGATGAAAGGTTCATGATCACAGAAATCGCGCGTGATGGCCAACCGATTAAATCCCTCTGGACCAAGGAAGCATTTTCTGCTCAGTGCGGGGTTCTTGTTAGGTACATGATCCCGATCAGTAACCAGCAATGGTATAAGCCTAAGAAGGAAGACCTTCAAGTTTCTTTTGTCGAAGATAGACAGAAAGATGATCTTTGGACCGCGTTGAAGGTAAATTTCACCCTACCGGCAGAGGAGGATCCAGAGAAGCCAGTTATAAAGCCATTGATCAAGGCTCATGCTCTCAAGAAGATGGCAGGTCTATTCAGGAGGTGGAAGAATGAGTTGAAATCAACGTATGTCGACAAAAACAAGACTCCAGAATTCAACGGCCGATTTGAGAAGATAAGAGATCACTGGTCCGCATTTGTGGCCCACAAGACATCGAAGAAGAGTAAGAAGATGTCAGTGATTAACAAGATAAATGCTGCAAAGAAGGAGCATCACCATCACGGGGTCAGGTGGCTACCTCAAAGCCCGGCCATTGTGGGACAAGGCTGAGTAGGACCTGATTGCTAAAGGGGTCGAACCAGAGACATTGCACTGGCCAGACCGTTCAAGGACTTGGTTCTTCGGGGTTGGGGGAACTTTGGACCCTGAAATAGGGAAGTGTTGTTGGACGGACAAGCAACTTGCAACACCCATCACGAAGCTTTTGAAAGCAATCAAGGAAGCGCAGGAAGGGACGTTCATTCCCGACAGAGAGAACGACGAGCTCAAAAGGCCCTCGGGAATCTTGAGCACCCTGGACGAACATGTGGCACGCCAGGCTCCATTGCGTGGAAGGTTGGGTTTCCCAACGCAGGCGGTTACAAAATCCAAGAGATGAGGAGGAAAGTGGAGCAGAGCAAACTGCAACAGCTTTTGGCAAGGGTACGAAAGCTAGAGGAACGACAAGCTGTTGAGAACCAGTGAGATCCTGCCGAAGCTATCCCAGAAGGTATCGCGCCATCTCAGTGGAGAAGCAGCGTGGCTTCCACCAAGCTCGTTCAGCAGCCGGACTTCACGGGTCCTAACTACCCCGTGGATTTTATCACGGATTCACACCAGTGCCACCTTATGACGCAATGGCTTCAGCTCAAAGTCAAGGCGGTTGTCGGCTCTGTGTTCCCTCCTTCACCCAGAGCAACTTTTCACTGCTTTCCGATTCAACAAGGCTATGCTGTTGTGATGGAGGATGAAATAACGGAGGGATTTGAGGAGCTCCAGCTTGAGCACCCTACAGGTGATGGGGAGACTCAGCTAGGTCTTGCTCTGAAGACTCCGTGTCTATGGCAGAAGGAGCACATCAAGCTTCTGAACTTCACGCCTCCTGCGAGTCAGCTGGCCACTCTGCCTCCTCTGCCTCCTCCTCCTCCGGTGAGTGATCAGGGCACTCTGCCTCCTGCTCCGGCGCGTGAGGGCAGTAGTACTCTGCCTGCTCCGGCGCGTCCGAGAAGCCCGCCTCCTCCTTCGCCGCCTCGTAAGCAACATCGACGGTGGAACAAAGATGCCGCCGGTCCGGCAGCTCCGACGCGTCCTAGCAGTCCGCCTCCTTCTTCTCCGCCTCTTAAGCAACGAAAGAAGATAGCCGCAGCCGCTCCGACTGCTTCGGCATCTAGCAGTACAGCCAGAGGCGGGAGGCAATACAGATTCGGTCCATCATCTCTCAAGCCTCTAGAGAAGTTACCATACGAGAGGAGCGAGGAGGAAAACCAGAAGATCTGTGAAGGCCAAGTGAGGGACTTCTTTGAATCGGTAAAAGCTAAGAAACATCCACCTCCGGAGGAGAAGATAGATCCGGTGAAAGCGAAGCACACTTTGGATGCCCTGCAGCAACCGTCACCACCTCTGCCGCAATCCAACTATGACCGCGTTACTGAAAGGACATATAAGGAAGCGGAGCGGTCGGGAAGTACTTGCGCTGATCAAAGGTTAGCAGAATGAAGAAGTGGGAAAAAATTCCCCAGCTCGGCGAACAAGCGAAGCAATCGTGCCCCCCGCTCAATGTGTCTAGCGATATCATCGCTAATCTTCCGGGGAGGCTGCCCGGTACCAATCCTGGAGATTACATGCCCGACGATGCACTTTTTGATACAATGGAGGCGAACACATTCAAATTCTGGCACGGGAAGCCTCTCATCAAACCTGGTACTCCTCTAACAACGATGATGCGAAGATTCCATGCTTGGTACATGGACATCTGCAGCAAGTCTGGGACGGATACTTTGACGCTGAGAGTTAAAGAGGAGCACGACCTCGTTGAAATTGATCTGTTGTCTGTTCCATATGAGGAGTTCTTCCAGTTTTTCAATCAACAGGCCCTCGATAAAACAATCATCACTTGCTACTGTCTGTAAGTACTACTTCTCTGTAATTAATTAAGTCTCTATATATAGCTCAGCTCTTTCATTGCATGTATATATAATTATCCTCACTATATTATGCAGATTGAAGATCGCCGAATTGAAGAAAAGACAAATAGGTGATATTGGGTTCATTAACACAAATCTCATGGATGAATGGAATGTTACACATGATGCCAAACTAACCGAGGCCAACTTGCTCGCATCGTTACTTCAAAATCAAAACAAAGATACAATACACTTTCCTTACGAATACAGGTGAGTGTTACTGTCTTGTGCATATTCGGTTTTCCTTATTACTCGAGGTTATAGTAATGTAATTGATGAGTTATGCATGCGTGCGCAGCTTCCACTTTATTCTGCTAGAGATTAAGCTTGAGTAGGGACTAGTAACCGTCATAGACTCGAAACGAAAAAATCCTGAGGAGTATGCGACCATGACTAAAATGCTCGAGAAGTAAGTTCAATCGATCATTATCGCACCATATCGGCAACTTTATTCATTTCCTGATACAAGTAATTGTTTTCTTTGTCTGGCAGGGTTCGGAAAAAGTTCACCGCACAAACTCCGGGATTGCCGGCGGAGCTGCGGTTTAACCACCCGAAAGTAAGTACTACTAGCTAGTTCCGCGCATCTCCCATTGATTATAGCTAGTTTCATCAATACCATTTAGCATGCTTGCTTATCAGTTTGATTGACCTCTATTTCTTGTAAAGTGGTTGTGGCAGGAACTCGGGAATAATTACTGTGGATACTATATTTGCGAGTTCATCCACCACATGACTTGTGAGAGGGGCTACTCTAAAAAACAATATGAAGTGCGTAAGCAATAATATTCGCAATTTTATTTTATTATCATCATTGTGTTGAGTTTCATTCATATATATGTATTGACTCCCTTCTTCAAATTAGATGTGGCAGATGCGGGATGAACTCCTACCACAAGATCGCATACAAGCAATTCAAGAGGAATTGGCGGGATTCTTTCTTGACCACGTCATCGACAAAGACGGAGAATACCATGTGGAAGTTGAGTTCAGATGTTAGGGGATTGTAAGAGATCTTATATTGTATATACGTAGCTAGTAGCGTCGGATATATATATGAAAACTTGTTGTTCGGCCAATCTCTTAGAGAAGGAGAGGTTGATCACTTCTCTCTGTATATGTTCATGATCGACGATCTTCTGTACTTAATGGTTTCCTTCATTTGCTTACTAGCTAACTAGCGTGTCGAGTCCTCTCTATACGTATAATACGTAGCATCGACCCAGCACGGAGATAAGAGAGGATACTTCTCTCTATTAGCTAGCTAACACACATATGAAACCCCTAAATGAACCCTACAAAAACCCCAAAAAACCCCAACCCCCCCCTTCAGAAAAAAAACTCAGCCCCTAAACTGCTGACGCGTGGAAGCCTTTTGGTCCCGGTTGGTGGCACCAACCGGGACAAAAGGTCCTCCTGCCTGGGCAAGCCGCAGCGGCCACATGGAGCCCCATCTGTCCCGATTCGTGGGCAAACCGGGACTAAAGGTGTTGGGCTTTAGTATCGACAATTTAGTCCCACGTCGGCAACCAAGACAAATGGGCCTTTTTCTACTAGTGGAGGTCGACCAGCCGCCTCCGGCACCGAGGCAAGGCGATCAGCAATAGGAACACATCAAAACTTATGAAAGGAAAATGACAGGAAAGTTTTCGTGTAAGTGAAACATGCTTCTAACCATCAGGATTCGAAATTGCTACTAACTGTTGCACGATGAGTATTCTTTTCTAGATGCGGCAAGTTTGGTTTTCAACATAACAGTAGCTAGCTTGCATGCATGTTATGTTTCACTGCAAAAATGAATAAATCAATAGCAGGTCTCGTACTGAAAACACAAACTACTCACACTTTAAATTGAGATGGCTCTTCTTTGCAAAATAAAAATAAAATATAAGATGGCTTTGGCTTAAATGTGGCAGCTTCAAGCACTCTCATCAATGTGCCTATGCCAAAATGATGTAGATTTACCAACATGGATTTAGTGATAGCAACATATGATTCACAACCAGTAAAAATGAAGCAGGGAAATAGAGGGTAACTGGAAACTCAAAAATGAAGCAAACAAAAATGTTTGGGGTGCTTACAGTCTCACCCAAAGACCTTGTTTCATTCGAGGCAAAAGTTGCAGTGCTTTCTACAGTAATTTTATTTATTCGCAGGAAGTTAACATGAATTTTACATATTTACATTGATGATTATAGGCCCGGACTACTCCCTCTCTTGCAAGGCTGGCAGTTGCTTCACTTTATTGAGTGTTGCCATGGCTGTGTTCTCTCCTTAAATGTAATCTTGAACCTTTCCTGAAGAACATCAAATAAAGAGCTTGTGCCATCAGAAGTGAGGGTGATACCATGTACATCCGAAAGTTTATCTTTTGGCATGAACCTATTCAAAGTACTAAAATCAAATGATGGTCTACACATAGGTGTGCCGGTCTTGCCTTAGGCCCTTAACTTTTATCTGTTTGCTAATTTCTTCCATGACTTAGGAGCACACATTCTTCTAGGGATTGACCACTTTTGACATATAAAAATGTTCTCATGCCTTGTCAAGTTATCATACAGGACAATCCCATAAGAACCAAAAATGGTTCTGATTACATAGTAATTACTTATTCTAACACAAAAATATAGTTCCGGAGATTAGCATGCATAAGTGAGATCTTTGGGAAAATAAATGGGTTCGAGAAGCTCAAAAGATGCATAAAAATACAAAAACAATCAGAAGCAGCCTCTCAAATACATGGTCAATAAAGGGCATTCAAGTATCCATGATCTTGGGACAAAGCAAATCCAGTCTGTTGCTCATTCCATGAATAGCTGGCAAATCACTGACGCATCAAGGAGTCAACACAAACTACCTAAGCCAGGGCGGACCGAAAGGCATGCCATAGTCACAAGGATAAGAATTCTAATGCGGAAGTATCAGTTCCCCTTGAGCAGAATACCGAGTAATAACAAATGTATCATATGCACAGAGTTAAACTATATGTAATGGAAAATTTTAAACTTGAAAGCCTATGGGGCAACAATTTCTTCTTCCACAACAGACAGTTTTTCTTCCTCGCGTTATCGCCCTCGAATCTTCTGCTGCAATACGCTTCTCTTGAAGCACACAGGAAAATTACGGAAAACATCAGTATGTACCTTATCATTCCTGTCTATTTCCTACAAGTCTTTTTATGAGTTGTTCACTATGAGAAACCATCTCAAGAAAAGGTAGATTAATGACCAAAGAAATGAAATTATAGACCAGTACGTTGACTGAATTATTAGAGAATCTGACTGCTACAGAAAATGCATTTAGTCAAACTGGATTATTATCTTCTTAAACCAAAAGAGAATGTATGACTATAACAAAAAGGATTCAAGATGACAAAATGAATAACATAATGATTAAGAAATGATGCAGGCAGAGGGATACAGACACAAACCTGATGTTGCTAATAGATGGTTGCAGATGCATGGCTCTATACCCGATCTCGTAAGCAACACCTGTAGATTGCATAAGTTGGGTCGTCTAGACTCTTTCCTAAAGTAGTAGCATGTACTCCAGTTACTTCGCTAGCAATACTCTTTTTTTGCAACGCTACTCTTCTAGCAAAAATAACAACATAACAACTATTATTCATTTCAAATCATTCATGAAAACCCACAGAAGTCCAGAATTCTTTGCCTATGATTAGCCCTACAGCCTGAAGACTTGCACTGAACTCATCATCCTGTTGCCTGAAGGAAATTTGGTGCCAACATCAAGCAGACTGTACAAGCTTCAAAACCACAATAACAGAGTACATAACTTGGTAGTTTCATATTTAACATCTTCAACTTTGATATTGTTTCAAAAACTCAATGGAAAAGTGTCGGGTGGTCGGTGCGACATATGCCAAAGGATGGCTTATCATGGTGGGAGAGAGTAGAACGTCGCCGGTGCCTTCTAGGCCTACCCCCCGGGGGTACAATGGTAATCTATCTGGATGCAGGGTCCAGTCATCAGTCTCTTTGGTCGTCGGCTTCTCCGCCGACTTCTAGGGCCCGCCGACTGGTGGGCCTGCTGGCTACGGGATACTGTAGCCATGCTTCTGATGACGCGGGCTTGGTCACGGGGCCGTGGCTACAGTGCCGCCGTCCGGCAGGTGAGTACAGTAGCCACGCCCCGTCTCGTCTGATTAATGGCGCGTGGGGCACGTGGAGGAGTGGGCCGACCCTGCACGGCCGACTTCCCTCGGGTCCGTCTTCGCGTTGCTCTTGCCGTCTTCGGGACTCTCGCCGACTGGTGGGGGCCATCGCCCGTAGGTCGTACAGACTGGCCATCGTGGGCTCGGGGCCCCACCAGTGACGCTGATGTCATGGGTAGCATGGCAACAGTGCCAGAGATATCCTTAGTCAATGCGCACTGTTGCCACGCCTACCTCGGGAAGGAGGAGGGAGTGGGTATTTCTTTAGTCTCTCCTCGTCCCGTCCCATCGATGAGGTCACAGGGTTGTTGGCTCCGTGGGCGACTCCCTACGGCCGTATTCTCTGGAAGTCGCCTGACGGGAGTCGGCCTGTCTTGGCGCCGTCTTCAGGACTCGGCTACGGGTGGGGAGTCGGAAGACCCCCCAGCCGACTCCAGAGGCGGATCTCCGTCTTGGAGTCTTCGAGGGGCGCAGTCAGCCCCGATGTCTTGAAAGTCCTAGGGCTCGGGTTGTCCTACCCGTGGCCCAATACTCCGATAGTAGTCCCCGAAGCTGGTGAGGCGCTGTGGAAGACGCGTTGCGGGGCCTCAACAGTATCTTCTCCTTAGAGAATAGGTGCGAGCTTCTTCCGCCGTCTTCGCCCAAGCCGACTGGCCGAATTCGGATTGGCTCAAGTTGTCTTGTCTCCAAAAGAACTTTGAACACCGCGGCGGGGCTCAAGACAGCTTGCCTGCTACGCCTCCAGGTCGTCGCTGGCTTCAAGCCCGCCACGTGGTGCCATGCGGCCAGGCCTGCCAGTCCGCCCACGCGCGCGATGGGACGAGCCAGCAGGCGAGGGCCCGCCACTGCCGCGCCTCAGCCCGCGGGCGGATCCGCTGTGACCGTGCGGACGGTTGGCGTTCCCACGCATTTACCATGCGCAGTAACTTCACGCGACGGATCGTGGGGGTCGTGGGGGTGTGGGCGCAGTAAATCCCGCGTCGGCCCCCTCTGCTTCTCACCCCACGCGCCTATAAGTAGGCAGGGGAGAGGGGCGGCGAGGGCGCGCGCCCCCTGCTCTTCTTACTTCTTCTTCTTCCTCTCGTAACTCCTTCAAACCACACCGCCCACGGCAGCGATGAGCTCCTCCTCCGCCGCCACGGCTCCTGCGGCGCGCTCCGGCGAATGGAATGGCTCCAAAATCGACGAGGACCACATCGACAACCTCCGCCGGACGCGGCGGCTACCCAGCGTGGGCCTGGTGGAGGTCCGCCTCGCGCCGAAGGGGGAGATATCACCGGCGCCGAAGGAGGGCGAGTGGGTCATCTTCCGCTCGCACCTTATGTGCGGCATGGGGCTGCGGCGAGCGGCTTCTTCTGCTCCTTCTTGGAGTTCCACGGGCTTCAGCCGCACCACCTCACCCCCAACACAGTGGTGCTGCTGTCCGCCTTCGCCACTCTGTGCGAAGACTTCCTCGGAGTCCTCCCCACCATCGAGCTCTGGGGGAGTTCTTCCAATCCAAGCTCGGCACCCAAGTTGCTGGCGTGCCGGCCCAGTGCGGTGCCTTCATCGCGGTGCGAAGAGTGGGCGCTGATAATCCGTTCCCCTCCATCACGCTGATCAAATCGGTGAAGATGTGGCAGCGCTCCTACTTCTACGTGAAGAACGTCGCCCCTGAAGGCGACTGGGTCAATCTGCCGGCCTATGAAGCCGGCGCACCAGCTGGGCGACTTCCCAGCTGGTCGTACCGGGCCAAGTAGCTGACTCCGGCTGGAGCCACCGTCGTCGCGCGACTCCGAGTCCTGACGCAGTCGGAGGGCTTGACTGGAGCCGACTTGCTGGCCGCCCTCGTGGCGCGCCGAGTTCTTCCTCTTCAAGGCCGGCCTCATATGATCTGTCAGATGAGCGGCCATCGGGATCCGTGCCGGATGTGCACCAAGGACATGACCCACTCCGAAGTGGCGGATATGGTGAACGGTATTGCGAACTGCGGGCTCTTAGGGGACTGGCAGTTTGGCAAGGAGCCGTACTCGCGCGACAACCCCCCACCCGTTGTGAGCCGCTTTCTTCCTTTCTTCGTTGTAGAGTCCGACTTGCCTAGTCTGACTACTTAATGTTTTTTGAATCAGAACCCCCTCCTCCAGCCGGCAGCCGGCACCACAGGGTCGGCCCGTGATTTTGTCCCTGACCGGGCAGAGAGAGACGTTGATGACCCGGATCTTGGGGCGGCGGCCCTGGAAGCCGATGCCGAGGGAGGAAGAGGGAAGGCCGTCTCCCCCAGGTACACGGCCACTTTCGCCGACTGGCCCAATGACGTCGAAGGGGAAGTCGGCCCGCACCACCAGTCGAAGGCGGGCCAGCCAGGCGCGGGCTCCTCCGCCGCCCCAGACGCCCAAGGTGGCACGAAGAAACGCCGGGCCGGGCCGAGTATGCTCGGTGGTCGGCCGAAGAAGCCCAAGGGGGCGACCGCGGCGACCAAACGAGAAGAGGCGGCTGCACGGGCTAACCGCTTCCGCAAGGAAGTGAAGGAGGCGCTGCTTGTTTCTGGGTGAGTGTCTCTTCCTTTGGTCTTCGCTCTTTCTTTATTGGCTTTGTCTTGAATCTAGCTTGTTTCTTCGATCTAGGGCTCCCCTCTCTCTTGAGAGGGTTTCCGCCGGCTCCGTCATGGGGTCGGCGGAGACGTCCACCACAACGCGGCGGATTGACCCCGCCGCCGACCTTCGGGAGGCGACGGAGCGGAACGCGCAGGAGAAGCGCGCTGAAGATGAAGCCGCCCGTTTGGAGAAGGCGGAGGCCGACAAGGCGAAGGCCGCCGCCGAGAAGAAGCTGGCGAACGCCAAGGCCAAGGTCGCGGTAAAGGGGGCGGCCGAGGCAGCCGGGTTCCACCAATCGGCGATCTTCGTCACCCCACTGGACTCTGCACCGCCGCTTCCGGAGTTCACGGGGCCGACTGGGGAAGCCGACGGTGAGAACCCGACCATGGAGGAGGACGACAGTTAAGCCTTTGTGCCGGACGTCATCGTGCCGCCGCCGCCAAGTCGCGCCCGAAGTGAGAAGCCGCCGGTACCGTCGGCGCCGCCGACTGGAGCCGGGGGCGCGGCGGGCCCGACCCCCCAAGCCGGCGCGCCCACGCGCCGCTGTTTTGACAGGGGCACATCGGCGCCGCCTCCATTGGAAGCCGGCGCCGCGAGTTCCGCGACCCCGGACACCGAGGCGATGAGCGCCGCGCCCTCTGGGTGGTTGCGGGTAGGCGGGACAGGCCCGCTGAACCGGGCACTCTTGGACGTTCAGGCCAAGATCAAGGCCGAAGGCGATGCCCTCCAAGTCTGCACCCAGGCACATCTAGCGTCGCGCTTTGCTATCCGAGTACGCTTTCCTCTTTCAGTTATCTGCTTCTTGTCTTCTTCATGAGGGCGCGCTAGCGCACCCACTGGGTGTAGTCCCCGAGTTTCGGGTCGGCTGCTGAGTAGGCGGCTTGGAACTCCAATAAGCGAGTTCCAAGTACTAATTTTGTCTAGAATCCTTGTCGCAGGACTACCATAACCTCTGTGCGACCTCCTTCAACAACAATCTCGAAGAGCTTGCCAAGCGGTCTGCTGAATTGTCGGACAGCCGGAGTGAGTCTTCTTCTCTTTCCGCGGGGGCGCGCTGGCGCACCCGCGGGCTGTAGTCCCCGAGATTCGGGCCAACTGCTGAGCAGTCGGGCCGGATCTTCCTGGCGACTTTCTTTCCTGTTGATGGCTAACGTCTCTGTCTTCTTCTTCACAGGCAAATGCCGACTTGCAGCAGCGGCTGGGCGAGTCCGATGCTGCGCTGCTCGTCAAGGGGGAGGAGTGTGACAAGATCGCCGCGGAGCGTGATCAGCTGGCCGCGCAACTGGCAGAGCAGAAGGAGCTGCTCAAGAAGGCCAAGAAGGAGGCAGAAGACAAGGAAAACGCCCTCATTGCCGAATTCGCGAGCGAGCGCTCCTCCTGGTCTGACAAGGAGGTGATGCTGACTTCCGGCTTCCACGAGATCGAGGATATCGTCGATGGTGAGCTTCTATTCATTTCTTTGGAGTCTCCGGCGGTTGGTCAAGCCGGCTTCTCATTTTTGACTTCTTTCTTTGTGTCTTTGTCTTGGCAGACTTCTTCCCGGGCCACTCGCACGCTGCCAACCAGGCCATCGCGGCTGACCGCGAGGGGCGGAAGGCAAACAGCACGGTGATTTCCGCCGATGCCCCCGAACCCTTGATGAACAGATCTTGAGCATCGAGGCGCGCCTTCGGCCAGCTCATCGCATGCTGCGCCGTCTTCAGCCTGTCGGCGCCCAGGCGGTCGCCGCCTTGTGGCCCGACCGGCCGGCTCCGCGCACTCCCAGTCGGACTGCCGACTGGCTGGAGGTCGCGGCTGGTCGTCTTGAAGCCTGGAAGGGCTCCTCGGCCCGGGCCAGAGCGCGCCGGGGCTTGGAGTTTGTGAAGGCCTGGTATCCCGGCCTCGACCTGGACCAGCTAACCACGCTCCGGCTAGAGGCCCAGGCGGATTTGGCGGACGCAGTAGGCGCCCTTGTCCAGCGTGCGGTGTTGATCGCTGAGTATACCAACACCAGCATCTTCGTCCCGGAGCGAGCTGAGAATGGTGAAGAGGCACCACCAGAGTGGTTCGGGGTGGATCCAGACGGTGGCGAAGACTCGGCGGAGGTGATCGACTCCAGCGGTAAAGAGGAAGACGAGGCAGAGGAGGAAGGCGAAGAGGAAGTGCCAGAAGATGGAGCAGATGGCCAGCCCCAGCTCGACCGCGCCTCCAGCAACGAGCCGCGCCTGGCCAAGCTGACTGATGCTGGAGAGGACCAGGCCGAGACCGCCCAGCCACCTGCCCCAACGACCGGCACCGCCGACTCCGCCGACCCTCCGAACCCGGCCGCCGCCTCCTAGACAGCCGTTTTTTATCTTGCTTTGTCTACTTTATCAGTTTCTGTAGAACTTGTTAATTTGCACAATTCCACCCGCGGGGTGTATCTTGAACTCTTACTTGAAGAGCTGGCCAGAGGCCCAAGTTATGTAAATATTTTCCAAGTCCTATCTCTCTTTGCTTATTTGCTCCTATGGCTTTTTCCTTTGCCGCCTTCCCTTGGTCACCGCCTTGCCTTACGAACAGCCGCTCTATGCACTGCCGCAAGGTCAAGCTCTTGGCTACCTTGGGAGGCAAGTACTTAGCCATTTCAGAGTTTTAGCGAACTGGATAAAAAACGTGAGGCCGGCCGCTCGAGAGTCGGCTGTGAACAAGGCCGGAAGCCGGTTTGAGCTATGCTTTATGCCTTAGGTCCTTAGTCATTTTTCGTGCGGACGCCCATTCTACCTTACTCCTGCCTACCGATCAGTCGCTCTGCGAACTGCGGCTTCTGGCTGGAGTCGGCTTAGGCGCCACACACTACTTGCCCGACTGCAGGAGACATTTCATAGTGCAAGGCGGCGAGTCCCCGGGCCGACTAGTCGGGCCCGGTGCCAAAAGTCGTAACGAGTAACGGTACATGCATAATCTTATCATACATAGATAAAAGAGGGCAGTCCCCGAGTTCCTCTCGGGGGGCCCGAAGTCTGCGTACTTATGATACAAAAGGTAGCGTGGCACATACTGCTTTTTTAACTGTAAAACCTCCGGAGGAGATTGGCATTCCATGGTCGCTCCGTCTCCTTGCCGGAGTCATCTCTCTTGCGCGCTCGGGGCTTTTGTGCGTCAATCAGATAGTAGGAGTCGTTGCCCAACACCTTGCTGATGATGAAGGGGCCTTCCAAGGTGCTGAGAGCTTGTGCTGGCCGGCTGTTCGCTGGATCAGCCGGAGCACAAGGTCTCCTTCTTGGAACGATCTTGGCTTGACCTTTCTGTTGTAGTAACGGCGTAGACTCTGCTGGTAGATGCTGGACCGGCTAAGTGCCAAAAGCCGGCCCTCTTCCAGCAGATCGATGCCGTCTCGGCGTGCTTCTTCTGCTTCCTCCTTAGTGTACATGGTGACTCGCGGGGAGTCAAACTCTATGTCCGTTGGGATGACGGCTTCGCCACCGTAGACAAGGAAGAAGGGTGTGAAGCCGGTTGACTTGTTTGGGGTCATGCGCAGACTCCAGAGGACGGCCGGCAACTCGTCAAGCCAACAGCCTGCCGACCACTCCAAAGGCTCAACGAGTCGAGGCTTGATGCCGGACAGGATGAGGCCGTTCGCGCGCTCCACTTGGCCATTTGACTGCGGATGGGCAACGGACGCTAAGTCCAGTCGAATGCCCTGCGTCGCGCAGAAACGGGCCAAGGCACCTTTGGCGAAGTTGGTGTCGTTGTCGGTGATGATGCTGTGTGGTATGCCGTACCGAGTTGTGATGTCGGCGATGAAAGTCATGGCGGTTGGACCGTTCAACTTCTTGATCGGCTTCGCTTCTATCCACTTGGTGAACTTGTCCACTGCGACGAGTAGGTGAGTTAGGCCGCCTCGGGCCGTCTTGAATGGTCCCACCATGTCCAGGCCCCAGACAGCAAAGGGCCAGGCAATGGGAATAGTCTTGAGTGCCGAAGCCGGCTGATGTGGCTTGGAGCGAAACTTCTGGCACCCTTTGCATCTTCGGACCAAATCTTTGGCTTCTTCTAACGCAGTCGGCCAGAAGAAACCGTGGCGGAAGGCTTTGGCGATGAGTGCTCTTGAAGCCGCATGATGACCACACTCGCCTTGATGGATGTCTTTGAGGATTGCTTGGCCTTGCTCCGGCTCTACGCAGCGCTGGTAGACTCTAGTGACACTGCGCCTCACAAGCTCCCTGTTGACTATGATGTAGGCTGCAGCTCGAAGTTGCACTTGCCGAGCTAAGATCTCTTCGGCTGGCAACTCTTTGTTTACCAGGAACTTGAGGATCGGCTGGGCCCATGATGGTGCTGAGATTTCTTCGGTTATCAGGACTGCAACTTGGACGAGGGCGGCTGGGCTGGGAGGCGGCAGGTTGGAGTCGGCAGCCACTTGCTGGATTGATGAAGTCCCCAGGCCGACTGGCGCAGTCACCGGGCCGAGTCCTGAAGTCCCCGGGCCGGCTTTGACTGAAGCGGACCCGAAGCCGTCTACCAGAATTCTTGTGCCGCCGGCTGGGGCTTTGGAGTCGGATCCATCTTCTTCAGGGGGAGTCGGCACAAAGATGGAGTCTGACTCCGGTGAAGGCTTGACAGACGGCTTGAGGAGGCGTTGAAGGGCGACGCCGGACGGTATTGCTTAGCGGGTGGAGCCGATTCGTGCCAAGGCATCGACTTGCTCGTTCTCATTTCATGGCACGTGGAGGAACTCGCACCCCTCAAAATATCCACTGAGTTGTTGCGCGAGGAAACGATAGCTCGCCATGTTCGCATCCTTGGCGTCCCAGTCGCCAGACGTCTGCTGGACCACCAAGTCAGAGTCGCCATAGCACAGGATCCGGCGAATGCCGAGTTCCTTGGCAAGCCGGAGCCCGTGGATGAGCGCTTCATATTCGGTGACGTTGTTGGAGGCGGTCAAATGGATCTGCAGCACATACTTGAGCTTGTCGCCTTTGGGGAAGGTTAGGACGATGCCGGCTCCCAAGCCGGTGCGCATCTTGGAGTCGTCAAAGTGCATCCGCCAATGGGTGGAGTCGGGCGCTGGTGGCAGGTACTGGGTCTCGGCCCAGTCGACGAGGAAGTCGGCCAGCGGTTGCGACTTGATGGTGGTGCGCGGCTGGTAGTAGATGGTGTAAGGGGCCAACTCTATGGCCCATTTAGCCACTCGGCCTGACATCCCGGCTTTCGATGATCTTGGCCAGCGGGGCTATGCAGACCACGGTGATTGCATGCTCTTGGAAGTAGGGCTTCAACTTCTTGGCGGCAAACTTCACGCCGTAGCATATCTTCTGGTAGTGGGGGTAGTTCTGCTTAGAGTTCGACAGCACTTCGCTCAGGTAATATACCGGCCTCTGGACCGGCAGCGCCTTGCCTTCCTCCTTACGCTCCACTACGATGACTGTGCTGACTACTCGGCTGGTGGCGGCGATGTACAAGAGCATCGGCTCCTTGGGAGTCGGAGCCGCCAGGACAGGCGTAGTAGTCAGCACCTTCTTAAGTTGGAGAAAAGCTTCGTCTGCCTTGTCGTTCCACTCAAAGAAAGTGGTTTTCTTCATGAGCTGGTACAGGGGCAGAGCCTTCTCGCCCAGCCGACTAATGAAGTGGCTGATGGATGCCAGGCATCCAGTGAACTTCTGCACATCCAGCAGTCGGGTGGGCACTTCCATTCTCTCTATGGCCTTGATCTTCGAGGGGTTGCATTCTATGCCGCGTTCGGAGACCAGAAAGCCAAGGAGTTGGCCGGCTGGTACTCCGAAGACGCACTTCTCTGGGTTGAGCTTGATCTGGAATCGGCGCAGGTTCTCAAAGGTCTCTTTGAGGTCTTCTAGCAGCGTCCCACGCTTTTCCGTCTTCACCACTACATCATCCACGTAAACATGGGCATTTTTGCCGAGTTGCTTGAGGAGGCACTTCTGCATGCAACACTGAAAGGTGGCGCCGGCATTTCTCAAGCCAAATGTCATGGTCAGGTAGCAGAAGGCTCCAAACGGCGTGATGAAGGCGGTCTTCAGCCTATCGGCCAGGTTCAACTTGATCTGGTGATACCCTGAGTATGCATCTAAGAAACTCAACAGCTCGCATCGGGCTGTGGAGTCTATCACCTGATCTATCCTTGGCAGAGCAAACGGGTCCTTGGGGCAGGCTTTATTGAGGCTGGTGTAGTCGATGCACATTCGCCACTGCTTGTTCTTTTTCAGCACTAGGACCGGGTTGGCTAGCCATTCTGGAAAGAACACTTCCATGATGAAGCCGGCGGCTAGAAGCCGGGCTATCTCCTCTCCAACAACTCTTCTCTTCTCTTCTGACAGGCGGTGCAAGGGCTGCCTGACGGGTTTGACATCAGCTCGGACATGTAACTTGTGTTCGGCGAATTCCGTCGGAACACCTGGCATGTCCTTGGGGGACCATGTGAAGATGTCCCGATTCTCACGGAGGAAATCGACGAGCTCGCCTTCCTATTTGCTGTCGAGGTTTGCACCTATGACAGCGTACCTCTCCGGGTGCTCTGGGTCCAAAGGTATCTTCTTTGTTTCCTTGGCCGGCTTGAACGAGCCCTCGGCCTCCGACTCCTTGGGGTTGGGAGACATCTCTGGCTGCTTGCTGGCCATCGCCACCACCCGGTCTAGGAGTCGCTTCTCTGCAGCTACCACGAGGGACTCGGCCAGCCGACTACTCTCGGCCGCGCAAGCAGACGACTTCTTGTAGTCGCTGGCAACAGTCAGAATCCCCTTGGAACTCGGCATCTTCATCTTGAGGTAGGCGTAGTGGGGGACGGCCATGAACTTGGCCAAGGCAGGTCGGCCAAGCAGTGCATGGTACGGGCTCTCGAGGTCCACCAATTCAAACCATATCGGCTCTCGGCGGAAATGGTCTTTATCTCCGAAGAGAACGTCTATCAAGATCTTGCCAATTGGTGAGCAGGAAAGGCCAGGAACAATGCCATGGAAAACTGTCTGGCTACTCTGAAGCTGCCTCTGTTTGATTCCCAGTTTCTCCATGGTATCCTTATACAAGATGTTGATGTTGCTGCCTCCATCTATCAAAACTCGGGAGAACCGGGCGGCTCTTCTATCTGTGGCAAAGGTGGCATTCAATACCATGGCATAGGAGCCGGGGTTGGGCATCACCTCTGGGTGATCAGCCCTGCTCCAGCTGATGGGCTTCTAAGACCAGTGCATGAACTCTGATGCTTCTGACGTTACTGCGTTGACTTCCTGTTGCTGGAATCGCCTGCTGCGCTTGTTGTTGGCCACGCTGGTGAACACGACGTAGGCTCCGTGCTCTTCTGGGTACTCGTCTTGCACGGCTCCGACTGGCCTGATAGCCGGCGGCGGAGGCGGGGGAGGTGGCTGCCCAGCCGGCGGAGGAGGCGCAAGGCCGTCTCCCTTGGCAATCCTGGAGAGCCAGTGGCAGTTCCGTGTCGTATGGTTTGACAGCTTGGCTCCGCTGTGGAACTTGCAGGGTCCATCTAGAGTCTGCTCATATGAGAAGGCAGGCAACCAATTGGACTTGCCGCCCTTCTGGCGCTTGGGCGGAGTTGGTCCTTCTGGTGGTTGTTCTTCAACTGTGGCCACTTGCCGACTGGTGGAAGTCGGCTGTGGGGCTTTGCTCTTGTGATCGTTCTGTTGCTGACGCCGACTGGTTTCGCCAATCGGGGTTCGGGGAGCCGGGGGAGCCGTCTTGCCTGAGGCGTCGACTCGGATTTCCGACTTCATGGAAGAGTCGGCCGTGGCGTACTTGTCTGCTATGATCAGCAGCTCGTCGAGGGTCGCCGGCTCATCGCAGAGGAGCTTATGCTTGAGGAGGGTGCCTTCTCGGCACCCAGCGGTGAAGTACTCAATGGCCTGCACTTCATGCACGCCCTCGCAAGAGTTGCGGAGCTCGGCCCATCGCGTGAGGTAGTCGCGGGTCGACTCGTCGGGACCTTGCACGCACAAGGAGAGCTGGCGAGGCTTGGGAGGCCGCTTGTACGTGCTGGTGAAGTTCCGGATGAAGGCGTCGGTGAAGTCGACCCAGCTGTTGATGTTGTGGGGCTTCAAGCTGTTCAACCACGTCCGGGCCGTGCCCTGGAGCATGAGGGGAACATACTTCACGGCCACGCGCTTGTTGTCGTTGGCTATATTGACCGCCATGGAGTAGTCAACCAGCCAGTCTTCCGGCTTCATGGAGCCGGTGTACTTGGGCGTGTCTCTTGGGAGCGTGAACCCTTTGGGAAAGGGCTCATCTCGAATGCGGGGGCTGAAGCAGGGCGGCCCCATCTCATCTTCCTCTTCCCTCGCCAGAGACCGCTGGAGTCGGTCGATCCGGTGGCGAGCATCGTTCTCCCTGACTCCCTCCCGGCGGCCGAGTCGGTCACCGAGCGTTGGGTGGTCGACAGGCGGTGGGGAGACGCGCCTTTCCCTGCGAGGGGGAGGGGGAGGAGGCGGACAGTCGTCCCGTCGTTCCACCGCCCTTGGGCGGCCGTCTGGGTCTCGCTCTATAGTGAGGCGAGTCCGGCTACGGCTGGCAGCCGGTGCCTTATCTTTTCTTCCGCGGGCGCCGCCAGTCGGCGTCCGGGAGGTCGCGCCTTGATCTCGGCGAGGGGGTAGATCGTCGTTCTGCTGCTGGGGTGCCTCGGTGCGGCAGCCAGCTTTGTGCTGCTCGGCAGCCGCGTCGAGGAGTCGTTGGACGCGTTCCGCCATCACGCAGCGTTCTTTGCCCTCGAACTGGCCCATTTCTTCGGCAGCCGCCTGGGCGGCTCGGATGTTTGCCGCGGGCGTGGCGTAGACGGGGCGATCCACCCCGAACAAGCCGGCAATGGCCACGCCGCGCCGCTGGACTGTGCCAAGGCGGCTGGGCCCAGTCGGAGCCGGAGTGCCGCCCACGGCCCGGTCCATCTCGCGCTGATAGGCCTCAGACAGACGTCTCATGCTGGCAAGCTTCTTTGCGCCTTTGACGACTTGGAGGCGACGTGCCTCCAGTGTCTCGGCGTCGGCATCTTCTGGGATCGGCGCCGCCAGGTCTTGCAACGCCGCGTCGAGCGAGTCATGGGCGCCTGCTCCAGAGGGCTCGCCGTGAATGAGGACTAGCACCTCTGTGACCGCGCTTTCGCCGCTCTCCGCGCAAGGGAGCGGCTCGTCGTAAACTACCACGTTGGAGGGGAATGCATCGAGCGACACAGTGTCGGAGTCGACCAGCATCGGGTCGGTGGAGCCTAAGGACTCCAAGTCCCCAGCAGGCTCGCTGGTAACTTGGAGCTGGTCGAGGAGGCCCACGATGAGGCCTTTGGGGCCGCCTGCGCCCGCGTCGGGCGCGGGCTCATCGGAGAGGCGAACCTCAGCGACAAGATCAGTGAGGCAGCGGGCCGCGCAGGCGACTTCTGCGCTGTGCAGCGCGTCGGCACAGACTCCGTCTGGTGTGCCGGGCTGGCTGCGCTCGCCAGGGAGGAAAAGGGTTCCCGTCCAGAACAGATCTCCGGACGACGGTGCACCTCGCCCCACGGTGGGCGCCAAATGTCGGGTGGTTGGTGCGACATATGCCAAAGGATGGCTTATCATGGTGGGAGCGAGTAGAACGTCGCCAGTGCTTGGAAGCGGGATGAGGCGTAGGCACGAACGCCGGCGTACTTTACCCAGGTTCGGGGCTCTCCTAGGAGATAACACCCCTAGTCCTGCTCTGCGGGGTCTCCACATGATCACTAAGGCAAAGTGAATACAAGGTTGCTCCTCGAGCTGTGTGGCGGGAGGTAGGAGAAGGCAAGGCTAGCGTTCTCCCTCCTCTAAGGTCTGGCTAGTGCTAAATGGTGTCCAACCCTTTGCATGGGTGTCCCGGGGGGTTTATATAGGCCTACCCCCCGAGGGTACAATGGTAATCTATCTGGACGCGGGGTCCAGTCGTCAGTCTCTTTGGTCGCCGGCTTCTCCGCCGACTTCTTGGGCCCGCCGACTGGTGGGCCTGCTGTCGTGGTTCTAACTCTGACAGTGATGTAGGGGGTGAATATGGAGAGGCTAGATCTTAGCTATTGGGAAGTTGTTACACGCGAGGTTTACAAGTTCAGGCCCTTCTTAGAGGAAGTAATAGCCCTACGTCTCGGAGCCCAGAGGCGGTCGACTGGATTATGCGTGTATGGATACAGGGGTGCGAACCCTTCATACTGAGGAGGGGGGTGGCTTTAAGAGTTCGTCGGACCCCTCCCGCCCTCAGTAATGCAGGGTTTAAGGTACATTTAAGGTTGGGCGTTTCTGGTAACGTCCCTAATAAAGTGCTATAATGATCATAAAGACTACTTAACAGCCGACCGTTTGCCTGCGGAGTGACTTTAGGTCTCCTGGCAGTCGAGTGGTTGGCTTCATGGTCGAGTGATAGCTTTTTGGTCGAGTGTCTTGAACCCGTCGAGTGGGATACCTTCAAGTCGATTGAAAGGTGACTTCTCCTAGGGGTGTCCTAGTGTAGGACTCTTTGGTCAGGTCCGTGTCCCTACCCTAGGTACATGTCTTCATCATTAGCCCCCGAATGGATCGAGGTTGGAGTGGGGAAAGAGTTGGAAATCTTTCCGACTGGTCCTTCGGGCTATGTGAGCGCCTCGTTTTGGGTCAATCATCACGGATGATGTTGCCAACCTTTTCCAGTCGCCTTGATGCATTCCAAGCCTTTCTTCGAGTGAATTTCTTTGTTTGTGACATATCGAGCGCCGGCGCGATCGGGGTCTTCTGTTTTGAAAAGTTGTTTTATGGCCCGCGGATGTCGCGGGATCCAGATTTTGGGAAGTGCACGGGACGGGAGCGGCCGCAGTAATCGGAAGCGATAAAGCGGAAGCTCCTCGATCCCCACGTCGTCTTTTTCGCCATGTACTGCGTGCGTCTGCTGCGGGATTTGACTGGATAGCCTGGGCCTACCAGTCATCCACTCGGAAGCGGTCCCTTATAAATTGCCGGCTCGGGGTTTCCAAGCAGTGCGCTCTATTCTCCTCCTTTCTTCCACCTCTCCCCCTTCACAAGTCCCTCCACCACCTTTGTTCTCGCCCCAACGCAGCAGGCCCGTGCGAGACTTCGCCGGCGACGATGATGAAGAGCAAGACCTCCGCTCTGGAGCACGCGAAGAAGGCGGCGGCGGCGGGGAAAGGGAAGAGGTCAGCTCGGGGCGGATCTTCCTCTAGGACCGCTCTGCCCAAAGGTTGGATCCAGGGCGACTGGATGCCATCGGTGCTCCGGCAAGAGGATCTCGACCATATGGTCGAGGGGGGAGTCATTCCCCACGAAGCTGCGCGTCTTCCGGGGGGAGAGATCGAACCTCAACCCCGCGACGGTGAGTGCGTGCTCCTAGCCACCCACATCGACCGAGGGTTTTCTCTGCCGCCCCATCCTTTCTTCCGGAGTTTCCTGAATTTCTTCGGAGCGCAGCTCCACCACTTCACTCCCAACTGCATTGTCTACCTTGTTGCTTTCATCTCCATGTGTGAGGCTTTCTTGGGTTGTCGACCCCATTGGGGACTCTTCAAACACATCTTTACCTGCCGTTCTCAATCGGTCAAGAAGGCTAAGTCGAGTGACGAGAGGACGCAGGTGATCCAGCTATGCGGGGGCCTGGCAATCTAGACGAGGGGGAAGAGCTGTTTTCCATCTATCACCTTCCCGGAGTCGGTCCGTGGCTGGCAGTCGACCTGGTTCTACTGCAAGGACGAGGCGACCCCAGGACAGTCGACTGGTCTTCCTCTTTTTTCCCTCGACCGAGCCGAGAAGCCTGCCTCTCTGAAAGTTGTGCCGGAGGAAAAGGCCCAAGTCAAGGTGCTGCCAGGTCGAGTGGTTGAGCTTGTCCGCGAGGATGTGACTGGTATGGACCTGCTGGAGGTCTTCCTTCAAAGGCGCATCCAACCGCTCCAGGCCCACGACCACCCGATGTGGCTGTATTCGGGTCTTAACGACACCACTCGGGTCCACCCGGAGGAGGTCACCGACGAGATGGTGGAGGGGTGGCTGTCGAGCATCAAGGGGAACAAAGACAACCCCCGAGGAGCCAGGAGGGTAACCCCTCTCGACAACTCGTATGAGGTGGACCAGGTATGTCTTTGTGCTCCCGACTGATATCTTGTCTTCTGCATTGGTCTTCTTTGAATAAGTCAATTGACCTTCGTCTTGTCTGTTGTTTTCCAGGCGACCACCGAGATGTACTCGACGCCCA
>NC_057806.1:40889092-40891927 GCF_018294505.1 Triticum aestivum | reverse complement strand
CACGATCCAGCGCGGGAACGTGGCAAGGCGACTGCTCCTGTTGGGCAGTCGTCGAAACGCCCTCGGACCTCTTCTCCTCCGCCGACTGGGAAGGCTCCCAAGCATCCACGAGCGACGCCATCCAAGCCGCCCAAGGCTCTGCCCAAGATGAAGATAGTTGTTCCTACCATTTCCGAGTAATAATAAAACTTGCTTTCCTTTGTTGACCGTGGACGGATCCTTGGTCGATTCACTGAACCAACTGATTGACTTTCGAGATTTGCAGCGGTGCTACTTCTGAGGTCTTCGCCAGGAACGACGACCAAGAGATGGAGGACGCTGTTACCTCCAACCCTGGTACGATTGCCGACGTCCTGCCTTTGAGTCGACTGAACCTTTATTGCTACTCTGGTCGACTGAATGTTTTCCTTGTAGCTCCTCCTCATGTTATCGACCTCCCGGATGACGACGACGACGGTCCGTTGAGAGTGAGGAGGCACAAGAGGGCGTCGGCTGACAAGACCCCCCAATCCACTCCGGAGTCCGAGGCCGTGGCTCGGGATGGTGGTGACACCACTCGGGCTTCTGTGACCTTCGCCGTTCCTCTGGCGAGTGCGCGGCCCTCGGCGTCGACTGCGGGTCCACCTTCACTTTTTGCTGCGTACCCCGTCCCTGAGGACCAAGCGGCTGCTGCAAAGGAGGCTATACGCCAGGCGGGGATCATGATGGAGCAAGTGAAGATGGCTCGGGAGGCTAGCCAAGTAGCCTATGACGCGAGTTCGGCTCTTCAGAGCAACGTCCAGGTCAGCCGACTCGACACTTGGTCTGTTATGATATGCTGTTTGAAGAGTCTCTTTTCCGAAGATCTTTTGTATCGGTATCTGTACACCCACTGGGTGTGTCTGCCAATCCTTTGGACGAGTGGGGGCACGCTAAGTGCACCCACTGGGTGTAGTCCCCGAGACTACGGTGGACTGCTGGCAGTCGACTGTAGTCTTTACATTGTGTTGCTGTAGCTATATTTCTTCGCTCGGTTTGGTCGGGCCAGGTCGAGTGGAATTGTATCCGGTCGACTGCGGGCAGTCGACTTTTTTTTTGGTCGAACCAGCCGGGGCACGCTGAGTGCACCCACTGGGTGTAGTCCCCGAGACTACTGTCGAATGTTTTTGATTCGGCTGTGGTCTTAGAAGCGTCATCATTGTCTCTTAGTTACTCGGAAGCAACTTATCTTGGACATCTGTCGACTGATTTTCCTTTATACAGAAATCTTGCGAACTTGTAGCTCGCTATACTGAGTTGGAGAATCAGCAGATCCAGCTCAACCTTAACTTGAAGCTTGCTCAGGAGAATTTGAAGAAGGCGCAAGAAGAAGCAAAAGGTATGGCTGGTGAGGTTCTCCATTCTTAACGGGTGACTTTTCTTTCTTGTCCATTCTTGATGTTGGTTCCACTCGACGCGCCGCAGATAAACTGGAGGAAGCTCTGAAGAAGAAGGACCAAGATCTTGCAGAGGCACAGAAGGAGGCCTCGAGCAAAATGAAGCTCGCAGAAGAGAAACTGGCTTCGGTCGGAGCTCTTGAATAGGAGAACTCCAGACTGAAGACTGCTCTCGAGGCAGCTAATCGAGACGCCAGTCGACTGAAGAAAGAGAAGATGGCGCTGCACGACAAGGCGGGTGAGCTGTCGGGGAAGGTAAAAGATCTGGAGGCTTATCTCGGTGGACTCGCCAAGAAGCTGTTTGTCATGCTCGAAGGTAATTATTCCAACCCGGCTGTCTTGTAGTTGTCGAGCCTGCGTACGGCCACCGTCTTACCCTTGAATCGTGTTTGCAGAATTCTGCCAGAACTTTGAAGAGGAGACCAGTCGAGTGGAACCAGGCTTGGACCCTGTTAACTCTCTCGTGAAGGACGAGGCTGCAATGAACGTGCTCCGTCTGGAGTCTCGTACTGCCAGCGTCGTTGACTATCTGGCTCGGCTGAAAGTTGCGATGTCGCGGATCGACGCATCACTCTGGCCTGGGACGACGCTTCAAAACGACCTCGAGTCTCTAATGGCTCGACTTAATGAAGTCGCAGGTCGAGTGGCGGAATGGAAGAAATCTTCTGCTAGATGTGGTGCTGATGTCGCTCTGTCCCTGGTCCGCGTCCATTGCAAGGAGGCGCGAGAAGAAAAGCTGGCGGCCATCCAAATTGCCAATACCAGGAAGCACAGCTTTCAAGACTTCATGGAGACCTTCATCGCTGCTGCCACCCGTATTGCCGACGGGATCGACTTGGATGAGTTCGTCGCCCCTTCTAGCCCTCCTCCTGAGGAGTGAAAACTTTAAATTTACCTCGGAATGCTGAGTGGATTTGTAACCGTTTAAACTCTGCCTTAAATTTGCCTTGGGATGCCGAGTGGACTTGTAACAGTTAAACTCCGCCGAGCCGAGGGCTCAAGTACTTTGAGGTCTGGGACCTTTTAGGCTTTATCTGAACTTGATTTCTCGTTGGATACCTTCATGGTTTGATTCGTCGAGTGGAACTTGATCTTCACTCGGAATAACCTTGTATTTGTGGCGCAACTCCGAAGGCGAAGGTAGCAGTCGACTTGCGCCTCATCGTCCTTTCAGATTGGGTTGTGTTTGTATTTAGGCGAGCACTGGGCCGCAGCTAAGTCCCCAAGTGGGAGGTTTGCTCTCACTCGATAGGATTTTTAAATACTTAGGCGAGCGCTGGGCCGCAGCTAAGCCCCCGAGTGGGAGGTTTGCTCTCCACTCGGTAGGATTTTCAAACTTAGGCGAGTGTCTGACCGCAGCTAAGTCTCTTAGTGGGAGAACTTAGGCGAGTACTGGACTGCAGCTAAGCCCCCGAGTGGG
>NC_057806.1:40834941-40888671 GCF_018294505.1 Triticum aestivum | reverse complement strand
TGGGAGGTTTGCTCTCCACTCGGTAGGATTTTCAAACTTAGGCGAGTGTCTGACCGCAGCTAAGTCTCTTAGTGGGAGAACTTAGGCGAGTACTGGACAGCAGCTAAGCCCCCGAGTGGGAGGTTTGCTCTCCACTCGGTAGGATTTTTTCAAACTTAGGCGAGTGTCTGACTGCAGCTAAGTCTCTTAGTGGGAGAACTTAGGCGAGTACTGGACTGCAGCTAAGCCCCCGAGTGGGAGGTTTGCTCTCCACTCGGTAGGATTTTTTCAAACTTAGGGGAAACGGATTCGCAGCTAAGTCACCCACTGGGGGATTTCGTATGTAAACAAAAGTGACAGCAATTATTGGAACACTCTTGCCTTTGATAAAAACAAACTGCAGAAATTTTTCTTGTTACATCTCTTCCAAGGGAGAACTCAAGTGTAAAAGGGGCGGAGTAGTTCTGCATTCCAAGCTCGTGGCTCGTCGATCTGGCGATCAACATTGTAGAGGTGATACGCTCCATTGTGAAGGACTCTGGTGACGATGAAGGGGCCTTCCCAAGTGGGAGCAAGCTTGTGCGGTTTCTGTTGATCCACTCGGAGGACCAAATCTCCTTCTTGGAAGGCTCGACTCTTCACATTCCGGGCGTGGAATCGACGCAAGTCTTGCTGATAAATGGTCGATCTGATCATGGCCATCTCCCTCTCTTCTTCTAAGAGGTCGACTGCGTCTTGCCGGGCTTGTTCTACTTCATCTTCGGTGTAAAGTTCGACTCGGGGTGCGTTGTGAAGAAGATCGCTCGGCAGAACTGCTTTGGCTCCGTTTGCCAGAAAGAATGGGGTTCTTCCAGTCGACCGGTTAGGGGTTGTTCTTAATCCCCATAGAATTGACGGAAGCTCGTCGACCCAAGCACCTGCCGCGTGCTTGAGATCACGCATCAGTCGAGGCTTTAGTCCTTTGAGAATCAGACCATTTGCTCTCTCAGCTTGTCCATTCGACTGGGGATGGGCGACCGATGCGTAGTCGACTCGAGTGCCTTGAGAGGCGCAAAAAGCTCTGAACTTGTCCGAATCAAAGTTTGACCCATTGTCAGTGATGATGCTATGCAGGACTCCATATCTGAATGTTAGCCCTCTGACGAAACTGATAGCAGTGCCAGCATCAAGATTCTTGATGGGCTTAGCTTCAATCCATTTGGTGAATTTGTCGACTGCCACAAGCACATGAGTGAAACCGCTCCTGCCTGTTCTCAGTGGACCAACCATGTCTAGTCCCCAGACAGCAAAGGGCCAGATGAGTGGAATGGTCTTCAGGGCTTATGCAGACTTGTGTGACATGTTGGAGTAGAACTGGCATCCTCCACACTTGTCGAATATCTCTTTTGCCATCTCATTTGCTCTTGGCCAGTAAAATCCTGCTCGGTATGCTTTAGCCACAATGGTCTGAGAGGACGCATGGTGACCACAAGTTCCCGAGTGGATATCATCAAGGATTATCTGACCCTCTTCTGGTGTTATGCACTTCTGACCGATTCCAGTCGCGCTCTCTCTAAACAACTGTCCTTTTATGACTGTGAAGGCCTTGGATCGGCGGACGATCCATCGAGCCTCTTCCTCGTCCTCTGGGAGTTCTTTCCTTAGGATATACGCGATGTACGGTATCGTCCAGTCGGGAGTGATTGTCAAGACTTCCATGATTAGCTCGACCACAGCAGGAACTTCGACTTCAGTCGGATCTGTGGCACTTTTCGGCTGCGAGGCTTCTTCTGTAAAAGGATCCTCTTGGACTGACGGCGAGTGAATGTGTTCCAGGAACACGCTGCTGGGAATGGCTTCTCTCTTGGAGCCTATCTTTGCCAAATCGCCAGCTGCCTGATTTTTCAGTCGGGGGATGTGATGAAGCTCTAACCCCTCGAATTTCTTCTCTAGCTTTCTCACTGCATTGCAATATCCAGTCATTGCCGGACTTCTGACGTCCCACTCCTTCATCACTTGATTAACCACCAAATTTGAGTCGCCATAGACCATGAGGAGACGGACGCCGAGTGAAATGGCCATGCGCAACCCATACAAAAGTGCTTCATATTCTGCTTCATTATTGGAGGAATCGAAGTGAATCTGGAGAACATATCTGAGCTTATCTCCTCGGGGGAAGACTAAGACTACCCCAGCACCGGAACCATTCAACATTTTAGACCCATTGAAGAACATGGTCCAGTGCTCCGAGTGAACTTGAGTCGGAAGTTGCTGTTCAATCCACTCGGCGATGAAATCTGCGATTGCTTGGGACTTGATAGCATTCTTTGCTTCAAACTTGATATCTAAGGGAAGGAGTTCAATCGCCCACTTGGCCACTCGACCAGTTGCATCTCTGTTGTGGAGAATCTCTGACAGTGGGGCATCGCTGACGACTGTAATGGAGTGGTCAGAGAAGTAATGTGCAACCTTCTTGGTGGTCATATAAATCCCATATACAAGCTTCTGGTAGTGAGGGTATCTTTGTTTTGAAGGTGTCAAAACTTCAGACACATAATAGACTGGGCGCTGAACTCTGAAGGCCTTTCCTTCTTCTTCCCGCTCGACCGTAAGTACTGTGCTGACAACTTGCCTTGTGGCTGCAATGTAAAGCGGCAGAGGCTCTTTGCTGATTGGGGCAGCAAGCACCGGCTGGGTGGAGTCCACTCGAACTTGTCAGACTTCTTCATCAGTCGGTAAAGGGGCAACGCCTTTTCACCGAGGCGAGAAATGAATCGACTTAGGGCGGCCAAGCAGCCTGTAAGCTTTTGGACGTCGTGCACGCGAACGGGACACTTCATCCGGAGTATGGTGCCAACTTTTTCAGGATTGGCGTCGATCCCCCGTTCAGAAACGAGAAAACCGAGTAACTTTCTGCCTGGAACTCCGAATGTGCACTTTGATGGATTGAGCTTGATATCATACCTCCTGAGGTTGGCAAAGGTTTCGGCAAGGTCAACTCGCATGTCTGAACCTTTGCGTGACTTGCCCACAATGTCATCCATGTATGCCTCCACATTCCGACTGATTTGAGTGAGTAAACACTTCTGAATCATTCTCATGAACGTGGCTCCGGCGTTCTTGAGGCCGAACGGCATGGTGACATAACAGAAGCATCCGAATGGGGTGATGAAAGTTGTTTTGATTTCGTCGGGTCCATACAGACGGATCTGATGGTACCCGGAATAAGCATCTAGAAAAGACAATCTCTCGCACCCCGCAGTCGAGTCGACTATTTGGTCGATGCGAGGGAGAGGAAAATGATCTTTCGGGCAGGCCCGATTGATATGTTTGAAATCAATGCACATGCGAAGTGACTTGTCCTTCTTGGGGACCATGACGACATTGGCGAGCCACTCGGAGTGGTAAATCTCTCGGATGAACTCCGCTGCTAAGAGCCGAGCCACCTCCTCGCCAATGGCTTTCCTCTTCTGGACGGCGGACCGTCGAAGATATTCTTTCACAGGCTTGAACTTCGGGTCGACTCGTAGACGGTGCTCAGCCAGCCCTCTGGGAACTCTAGGCATGTCAGAGGGTTTCCATGCGAAGATGTCCCAGTTCTCACGGAGGAGCTGGATGAGCGCTTCTTCCTATTTGGAGTCAAGCATCGTTGAGATGTGAGTCGGGGCAGCATCGGGGTCTGTCGGGTGAATGTGTACTGTCTTTGTTTCACCGGACGACTGAAAAGCTGATTCTGAAGCAGGCTTCTTGGCTCGTAGCAACTCACCTAGATCGGCAGTCTTTTGGTACTCTTGCAGCTCGACCACTGCCATCTGAGCATCTGCAATCTTTGAGCCCTTCTGAAAGCACTCTTCCGCCTTCTTCCGATTGTCTGTAACAGTGATCACACCTTTGGGGCCAGGCATCTTCAGTTTGAGATACACGTAACATGGCCGGGCCATGAAGCGTGCGTAAGCTGGCCTGCCCAAAATGGCGTGATAAGCACTTTGGAAGTCCACAACCTCGAATGTCAACTTTTCCTTGCGGTAATTCTTTGAATCACCGAAAACCACATCAAGAGCGATCTGGCCGGGTGATTGGGCTTTCTTCCCAGGAATGACTCCGTGGAAACTCATGTTACTGGTGCTAAGCCTGGACATCGGAATGCCCATTCCTTTCAATGTTTCAGCATACAGTATGTTCAGGCCACTGCCACCATCCATCAGGACTTTAGTCAGTCGAGTGCCTTCAACAATTGGGTCGACCACCAAAGCTTGCCTCCCAGGGGTGGCAATGTGCGTGGGGTGATCAGACTGGTCGAATGTGATGGCAGTCTGAGACCACTTCAGGTAACTGGGTGTTGCCGGGGCAACCATGTTCACCTCTCGGTTAATGACTTTTAGTCGACTTTTGCTTTCGACATCGGCAAAAATCATCAGGGTGGACTTGACTTGGGGGTATCCATCGTCACTGTCTTCCTTGTCCTCGACTCTGTCCGACTCTTTTTCCTTATCCTTGGACTGCTTTCCTTGGAACTGCTGGATCAGGAGCCGGCACTATCGAGTGGTATGCTTTGGGTAAATAAAATTACCCTCTTCATCCTTCTTGGTGTGGATGTGACATGGCAGATCCAAAACATCATTTCCGTCTTGATCCTTGACTTTCTTGGGCTTCCAGGGGCCTTTGGGTTTTCCCTTGAAATTTCCCTAGGTTGCGGCCAGGGCCTCCCCAGGGGCGGCTGGCTCGGCCTTCCGCTTCTACTTCTGACTGGAATTGCCTCTGGTTTTCTGGGCGACTGCTTTCTGCTTGCCACTCCGGAGTCAATCTTCATCTTCTCCGTTAGCGTACTTGGTGGCAATCTCCATCATCCGATTCAGAGACATCTCTCCAGTTCGACCAAATTTCAGATTCAACTCTCTGTATTTGACACCTTCCTTGAAGGCACAAACCGCTTGATGGTCTGGCACATTCTCAACCGAGTGATGCAGCGTGATCCACCTCTGGATGTATTCCCTCAGAGTTTCATTCGGCTTCTGCACGCAAGACCGCAACTCTGTAAGGCCTGCAGGTCGCTTGCATGTTCCTTCAAAGGTCGTGATAAACACTCGGGAGAGGTCCTGCCAAGTGTAAATGCTGGTGGGTGCTAACTGATTTAGCCACGCTCTGGCCGAGCCCTCTAACATGAGAGGCAAATGCTTCATGGCCACCTCATCATTGCCACCGCCAATCTGTACAGCCACTCGGTAATCTTCGAGCCAGGTGTAAGGCTTAGATTCACCGGTGAACTTGCTGATTCCAGTCGCCAGCCTGAAATTGGGAGGAATCACTGCGGCTCTGATGGCTCGACTTAAACACTCTGGCCCTGAAGCACGTACTCCGCTGCTGGCAGGCGCATCTCTGTTGTGGCCTCCTCGATGAGCTCTGTTCCTGTCAACCAAACCTTGAACGAGGATGGATCTTGCATCAAAGCCTGGGTCTCTGGGATCGACTGGAATCCTCTGCCCAACACTATGAGGGCGTCTGTCATCTTGCCGTCGAGGCGCATATGACCCACTCCTCGGGGGAGGGGTTGGCACTCGACGTCGATCATCACGGTCGAATCGGTGATCATACTGCTCATTCCTCCTGTACTAGTCACGCCAGTCACCACGTCCCTCATGCCTCGGGGGCGATCTCGGGCTGTGAGCTGACTCGACTGTATCTGTTGCGACAGATCGACTGTGGATCCTATTCCGCGACTGAGAGACAGCGGAATTCTGGTTTCCCGCCGCCCGGAGCAATGCTCTGATCTGTAACAAGCCCCTGCCAGCCTCCGACTGGGAGGGCTGAATCGATTCTGCTATACGGGCCGCGGCGGCCAAATTCTGAACTGTGGTTCGGTATACCTGCATCGGCGGGAAGAGCTGGCGTCGACTAGACTCGGGAGCCCGCTGACGCGCTTGCTCGTCGAGTGCTCGCTGGAGATTCTCCGGTCGAGTGCGCTCAGCCAAGTTGGCCAAACGCGCGTCCTCCAAGGCCCGGGCCTCGGGGGTCTCTCCGACGATAGGAGTGCGGAGCGCGTCCATGCTCCGGGGACGAAGCTCCTCTCGCTGTAATGACGTGAGAGGTTCGGGGAGATACTCATCGTGGGGATGCGACGGATCGCCCCCACCCGCGCCTCCATCAGCGCGAGGGAAACCGGGAGGACTGTGCGTTCCGTCGACCGCCAGAATCTCAGCTGCTGGGTCGCTGCTGTCGCACTCGGATGTAGTCTCCGCGGAGCCAGTCGACAAGTCGAACAGGCCGCAGAGGGATTCATCGGGCTCGATTGCCGCGACTTGTGGGGCTGCCGACTAGCGGGCCACGGCATGCCTCACCCACCACTGGAGTCTTGACCGACCGGAGCGCTTGCGCTGGCGGGAGACAGGGCGGGGAGACGACGCAGGGGCCGACCGATACTGAGTTGATGGCTGCCGCAGGAGGACGCCACGAATGCATGCGCGGAAGTGCGTCGCACCGCGGATGGGGAGCGCGTTGATGTCGAGTGGTGCCTCCTGAAACCAGGCGGAGTCATCGACGATGAAGGTGAGCGCGCCGAGACGGATCTCGCGGTCCTCCACCAAAACTCCGCAAGAAAACATGATCAAAGGGATCGGAAAAGATCGCAACTTCTCCAACTAAGCGCTAAGATTCCTGCCCCACGGTGGGCGCCAACTGTCGTGGTTCTAACTCTGACAGTGATGTAGGGGGGTGAATATGGAGAGGCTAGATCTTAGCTATTGGGAAGTTGTTACACGCGAGGTTTACGAGTTCAGGCCCTTCTTAGAGGAAGTAATAGCCCTACGTCTCGGAGCCCGGAGGCGGTCGACTGGATTATGCGTGTATGGATACAGGGGTGCGAACCCTTCATACTGAGGAGGGGGTGGCTTATATAGAGTTCGCCGGACCCCTCCCGCCCTCAGTAATGCAGGGTTTAAGGTACATTTAAGGTTGGGCGTTTCTGGTAACGTCCCTAATAAAGTGCTATAATGATCATAAAGACTACTTAACAGCCGACCGTTTGCCTGCGGAGTGACTTTAGGTCTCCTGGCAGTCGAGTGGTTGGCTTCATCGTCGAGTGATAGCTTTTTGGTCGAGTGTCTTGAACCCGTCGAGTGGGATACCTTGTCGATTGAAAGGTGACTTCTCCTAGGGGTGTCCTAGGGTAGGACTCTTTGGTCAGGTCCGTGTCCCTACCCTAGGTACATGTCTTCATCACCTGCTGGCTGCGGGATACTGTAGCCGTGCTTCTGATGACACGGGCTTGGTCACGGGGCCGTGGCTACAGTGCCGCTGTCCGGCAGGCGAGTACAGTAGCCACGCCCCGTCTCGTCTGATTAATGGCGTGTGGGGCACGTGGAGGAGTGGGCCGACCCTGCGCGGCCGACTACCCTCGGGTCCATCTTCGCGTTGATCTTGCCGTCTTCGGGACTCTCGCCGACTGGTGGGGGCCATCGCCCGTAGGTCGTACAGACTGGCCATCGTGGGCTCGGGGCCCCACCAGTGACGCTGATGTCATGGGTAGCATGGCAACAGTGCCAGAGATCTCCTTAGTCAATTCGCACTGTTGCCACGCCTGCCTCGGGAAGGAGGAGGGAGTGGGTATTTCTTTTGTCTCTCCTCGTCCCGTCCCATCGATGAGGTCACGGGGTTGTTGGCTCCGTGGGTGACTCCCTACGGCCGTCTTCTCTGGAAGTCGCCTGACGGGAGTCGGCCCGTGTTGGCGCCGTCTTGGCGCCGTCTTCAGGACTCGGCTACGGGTAGGGAGTCGGCAGACCCCCCAGCCGACTCCAGAGGCGGATCTCCGTCTTGGAGTCTTTGAGGGGCGCAGTCAGCCCCGATGTCTTGAAAGGTCCTGGGGTTCGAGTTGGCCTACCCGTGGCCCAATACTCCGACAAAAAGCTCGACAGAATAACATGGTTACAACTAACAGTCTGACGGCCTAATGCAAGCATTTCCTACTGACGGGGACAGACTCCACCGTAAGTTCAAGAGCTTCCAGGGGAGGCCACCATTGAGGAAGGCGTTTCTAAAAGGAGGGACTTAACATGGGTGAGCAGAGACTACAATTGATAAGAACGGTCCGAGGGAAGCCTGACGGCACGGTTGCAGGTCGTGGCGGTTTCGGCACATCAGTTGCAAGTTGAAACCCGTGCAAGTTTTTTTTTTCATTTTTCAAGCCCCATGGTTTGCCACGGGAAAAAGGCAAGGAAGGCCTCCAAGTAAGAAGGCGAGGAATGCCTCCAAATGCATACCTTCTAATTAGAGCATCTAATTCATTTTGAGTATGTGTTTCTAATTCTTAGTCATAGGCCTGAAACAGTCTGTCCATTTGTCACCATGAACCTGCAGTTTTTGAAATAAATACGAGTTTAGTTCCGTATGAACTGATTAAAGACGACCATTGATTTTATTTTCGCACTTGACTGAGTGAGAACGCTTGAGAAAGGATGGTAACGGATCTGGCTACACATTGCCTTTTTTTTCTTTTTGCGAGTAAAGCATTGCAAAAGTCCATTGTAGTTTCCACACTCATATTTTTAACCATAGGAGTGCCTTCCCCTAGTTACAGAAATAGTGATGGCAAAACAAATATCATTACGAAGCGTGAGGGTGATAGACTAATAAAAAAGTGCAGCCTGCATTTTTTTTACCAAAAGTATTCATATTTCTGCAGTGCATCTATCCATTAGTAGTAATAACATTGTTCTGTAGTTTTTGCGGTATTGGTGGCTAATAAACAAATTCCCAAAGGTAACTTTTTTATAGAATTGAAGTCATGGCAAGTTCAATTCATCAAACAATTGGAATACATTGCCAACGCCAGACAGCAAGCAACAAGGGAGCATTTAGACTGACAGAGGGAAGTGTGGATTGTATCTGAGAAGCGAAAGGAGTTGTTGGCTGGACAGAGTACAACTCGTTGTCGACGTTGATTGGGATCCCCAGGTCCGGCCACCTGCAGGGCATTTGTATGGTGTGTCTCGCCATGTCTATTGCTTGCATAATAGGTACTCACTAAAATACACAGTTCAGAAATGTAGTAGTACTTGGTTTCATGCTAAACTTTCTGGCACACGGGTTTTAATGGAAATTGCGAGGAGGCTTGCTGCTTTGTTTTTCTACAAATAGAAAACAAAATAGTCACATGAGAGAAGAAGAGAACCTTGATTCCCTCTTCATCGGATTGTGTACAGTTTGAAGAGGCATGAATCATCTCACTCCTTTCCAGCTTTAAATGAACAACATATGGTCTTCTAGCTCTACTGTGAAGATCAGTTAAGATACAAAATCCGCGAACACTCACACCAACAATTAATTTATCGGGATCAAAAGGCATTTCGTTCATGAAGATATTAATGGAAGAAAAGCAATGATCTATCTATCTAGTTAATCTGTGAGAACAATCCCTGGAGTGATGAAAGTGGAAGTGAAAGTGAAAAAAGGGCAAGAGAATGATAGGAAAAGGTAAAAACAATTCTACGTACGGAGACTGATGTTGTGCTAGCGGAGGTGATGTTGGAGCTGCGGCTAAGGAAAAAAGACGGAGACAGGACTCTTCTCCACCTCCCCTAAAAAAAAGGACTTCTTCAACCCGTCCTCCAGACTCGAGGAATCCTCCACCATGGCAACTCCGCCGCCCTCCTCCTTGCGCGAACCACCTGATTTGTCGAGATCGTGGTAACACCTATGGCGAGTGCGGCGCGGAACTCGCTCGAGGTCGATGCGCCCCGTGGATGGTGGCGCTCGAGGCGGTTAGGCCCGAGCTGGGTCGATCCAACCGCCGCAGCCAGCCATGGTTCTTGATCCCGTGGACGAACCGACAACAGGATAGCTGCGATGAATTGTCGACGGGCGCAGCAGCGTCCTATGGGCGGGCGCCGGCGACGTTCTTCGCCTCGTGGACGTGCTCCGCGTCGATCCCGACGAGGACGTCTACATCTCCCTCCCCAGGGCTCCTATCGACGCTGCGAGGTCGCCGACATCACCGCTGGATGGACTGCTGCTCTCCTAGGCGAGCTACAGTGGCCGCCCACAGGGTGTTTGACGAAATTCCCGTCAAGGATGGCCTCACGTGGGTTACACTATACTCTGATGGAGGTTTCCAAGATGAAGTAGTATGGCTTTTGACATGCATGTGTCACGAATGACAGGGACTGGCTGGTGGTCTGCTCGGCCATGCCATTGTGGTTGTGCTCAGCTGAGCAAACGAAGGAACTTCCGTGAGCTGGTGCACGCGCATAAAGAGAGACTGCAATGATATAGGTAGTTCGGGGAGGCACAGCTGCGTCTACTGTGGCCGCTACGCCGGACGTGAGGTCGCCATCAAGATGTCAGCAAGCCTGAGGGGGGCACCGCCCTCGCCGGCGAGCTCGAGCACCAGTTTGCTTCCAAACTTCCGCCCATACCGAACAAATCGATTTTTACGTATCGGCAGAAACAAACCATTTTTCGCATGGGCAGAAACATAAACGATTTTTGGATACATGCAGAAGTGTATTACGAAGGTGAGCGGGCAGAAGCAATAGCTGCTTTAATCTATACTAGTAAACATGCCCGTGCGTTGCAACGGGGTAACCAAATTACTTAGGTTTTGTCTTCCTCGACTTCGACCACCGTCCAACCAGAACCCGATGTGACATGACAACATTTGGATGGTACCGAAAGTTGGCAAGAATATCTTTCTCAACTCCAACCTCTATGTACAGTAGTGGCATGGCATGTCATGTAGATTGTGTCTAACATAAGCCGGAAGCAAGTATCTGAATATACTTTTTCCATCCTCATCTAAAGCAGAGCCGAACGCAGACATGTCAAAATGGCCTCTATTAGCATTCCCCGATATAAATTGTTAACATAAAGATTAATTCATTTCCTTTGCAATGAACACGACTGTCCCTCTATTAGCCGAAAAATGCTGATCGTATATCAAGTCTCCCGTCAACACCTTCCGATCGAGGCCAAAGAATCTGAGCATGTACCCTCACAAGTAAGCAGACTAATAAGAAACAGGGAAGTAAAAAAAAATATTGTACCCTTCTACTTTGGGAGCTTCAACAACAACAAAAGCTTGCCACAACTGTTTGCTGAAATTTGAGATGGGCTCTAGGCCCATATAGCAATTTCTGAAAAATCTCTGAGGGCCCATGTGGGTTATATGGCATTAGGTGTAGTGGGAAGTTTAGTCTCACCCCGGAAGTGGAAGAGGAGTTGAACCTCCTTATAAGGGTTTCTCTTCTACATGCTATTGGAGCTTGAGAAGAGAAGAGGCCCTCGCGCACTCCTCCTCCGCCTCCCGCCACGCCTCGTCACGACGCGCCGCGCCGCGGGTTGCGGGATTGAGCCGAGCTCACACCTACGCGCTTATTTTTGCCAGTCACTAACGGAGAGGGCAAATCATTGGTTCACTCAAATCATTGCTTAGCTTGCCTCGTCACGACGCGTCGCGGGTTGCGGGATTGATACTCTCAAATCATTGGTTCACTGATGTACCTAGCGAGCGCAACGAGGCCTGACATCGCGTTTGATGTGAGCAAACTGAGCCGGTTTGTTTCCAAACCGGGTGATGTACATTGACATGTTGTTGAGAGAGTTATGCGCTATCTGAAAGGTTTTATGAACTATGGACTTCACTATACCGGATACCCGTCGGTACTTGAAGGGTATAGTGATGCGAATTGGATCTCTGATGCTGATGAGATGAAGGCCACAACTGGGTATATGTTTACTCTTGGAGGTGGCGCTGTTTCCTGGAAGTCTTGCAAGCAAATGATCTTAACAAGATCGACAATGGAAGCAGAATTAACGGCATTAGACACATCTGGTGTTGAAGCGAGATGGCTTCGAGATCTTTTGATGGACTTGCCATTGGTTGATAAACCGATTCCGGCTATCCTTATGAACTGTGACAATCAGACTGTCATCACCAAGGTGAAGAGTTCAAAGGACAACATGAAGTCCACCAAACACATAAGAATGAGATTAAAAGCTGTCAGAAAATTAAGGAACTCCGGAGTGATAGCGTTGGACTATGTCCATACGGCTAAGAATCTGGCAGATCCCTTTACGAAAGGGCTATCACGTGTTGTGATAGATAATGCATCGAGGGAGATGGGTATGAGACCCACATGAGTTGCCATGGTAGTAACCCAACCTATGTGATCGGAGATCCCGTGAAGTAGGACCTGGGAAAACAAGCCAGTGGTGAACTGAGGAGAGTAACTATACTAACCCACTCCGTTGGAGATGCAATACTCTCGATACTGTATGGTACGATGACTACTGTCTTAATGTGTTCTGAAGCTTATATAAGCAAGATGCTATCCTATAGAGCGATCTTTGGAGGAACAAACCTATATGAGCCCGACTGCTGGTCACAGTCTATGAGATTGGGGTGATCTCTAGTATGCTCATGAATAGGCCAGGAGTGTGACTTATATGCTCCACCCGAGGGGTCAGCCTTCGGCAGCCCAGTACTAGTAAGACATGTGGTGAAACTTCTTTACGCCAAACTGACAATTCAAGGCATAGTCCATTGTTCAGTTGTGAAGGAGTGTAGCTACTTGCTCTAGGTGAAGCTCAACCTTAACAGGTCTTCACTGAAACACTGGTATATCGAAACAGTAATTGGAACAGAGGACACAATGGGCCCTCGAGATCTGGTGGGGGATTGCTGAAATTTGAGATGGGCTCTAGGCCCATATAGCAATTTCTGAAAAATCTCTAAGGGCCCATGTGGGTTATATGGCACTAGGTGTAGTGGGAAGTTTAGTCCCACCGCGGAAGTGGAAGAGGAGTTGGACCTCCTTATAAGGGTTTCTTTTATACATGCTATTGGAGCTTGAAAAGAGAAGAGGCCCTCGCGCACTCCTCCTCCGCCGCCCGCCTCGCCACGCCTCGTCACGACGCGGCGCGGGTTGCGGGATTGAGCCGAGCTGAGCTCACACCTACGCACTTATTTTTGCCAGTCACTAACGGAGAGTTCTCTAACAGCTGGGCCACGATCTGAGATGTCGGATCGTGGGCTGTTACGGACTCGGAGGTGGGTCGAGCCCATGTCTCTCCACGCGGCTGCGTCTATATAAGTGTGCGGTGTCTCCTAACCCTAGCCGCCACGAACAGATCACATCTGCTCACGCGCACGCCCACCGTCGTTCCTTTGCTGCTGCTGCCGCTGGTGACTCCATCCCGTCCGCCGCGTACACGGTCGATGGGAGAGCAGGTCTCCGAAACCACGCCCTTCTGGTTCCTGTACAGGGTGAGGGGCGAATAGGTTTTTGGGCAGTGATTACGCGATTGCTCGCTTCCGGTCATCTACTTCCTCTACGTCCGCGTCGCCTTCATCATCACCATGTCCACTGACGCCGACCGTGCCGCCGCCGAGAAAGCTGAAGCCGACAAGAAGGCCGCTGAGGATGCCGCTGCTGCCACCAAAGCCGCGGCCTCTACATGGCCAACTGGAGGGTATAACTCATTTATCCCGCTCCTATTGTTTTCTGTTTTAGCCATACTAGCGTTATATGTAGATCTTTCTGCAATTAGCGTAGTATGTGCTAGTTTGACTGAATATCAGTATGCGTTTATTTCTGTCAATGCCATGCTAGTGATTTACTCGTGGATTAATTTAATCGAGAAATTGCCTATTTACTCAACAATCCAAAAACCTATTATGTGTAGGAATTTTTCGGCAAGTGGCTTTGCCGCTACACTGAAACCGGATAAGTTTACCGGTACATACTTTAAGCGTTGGTAGACTAAGACCACGTTATGGCTCACGGCTATGAACGTGTTCTGGGTCACCGGTGTCTCCACGGGAACAATTGCTCCTGAACAGGAGAAGGCGTTCAAGGAGGCTACCGTTGTGTTTCTCAAAGCAGTTCTTAGTATGATCGGAGATAAACTGGTCGACGCATATTTACATGTGCATGTCGCCAAGGACTTGTGGGAGGCGCTCGAATCTAAGTTCAGGGCAGCCGATGCCGAGAGTGAGATGTATATTATAGAGCAGTTCCACGATTACAAGATGGTTGAAAACCGTCCTGTATTGGAGCAGGCTCATGAGATAATATGCATTGTTAAGGAGCTTGAACTTCTTAAGTGCGAGTTACCGGGCAAGTTTGTCGCGGGCTACATAATCGCTAAGCTCCCTAATTCCTGGAGGAACTTTGCCACCACTCTGAAATATCAGAGGCGTGAATTCTCTGTGGAGGATGTCATTGGCCATCTGAGTGTTGAGCAGAATTCAAGGGCAAAAGACTCGCACGGAAAAGGGGCCGAAGGGACTTCTCTCGCCAACAAGGTGAACCAAAAGAAATTCAACTCCCATAAGCCCAAGGGAAAGAACAGTGTCCAACAAAATACCGACTTTAAGAAGAAGGGTAAGAAGACCTTCAAGAAGAACAAGAAGGATGAGGGCGGCTTTACGTGTGGTTCGATTGAACATTGGGCCAACAAGTGCCCAAACAAGTACAAGAAGCCAGGACAGGACTCCAAGTCTGTCAATATGATTGTGGGCAACAATCAGAATGGTGAATCTGGGTACGGTAATCTGTTTACTGTCTTTTCAGTGTTTCAGCGCAACGATTGGTGGGTGGACACAGGTGCAGGTGTTCATGTGTGTGCTGACATTTCATTGTTCACTTCTTACCAGGTCACAGGTCACGGGTCCGTATTGATGGGGAATGGCGCGAGTGCTTCTGTTCATGGTGTTGGCATGGTCGATCTGAAGTTTACTTCGGGAAGGATCGTGCAGCTGAAGAACATGCAGCATGTCCCCGCCATCAAGAAGAACCTTGTTAGTGGATCCCTTCTATGCAGAGAAGGGTTTAAGTTGGTTTTCGAGTCTAATAAATTAGTTGTTACGAAATATGGACTCTTTGTTGGAAAAGGTTATGAGAGCGAAGGGATGTTCCGCCTTTCCCTCGCAGATTTTTGTAATAAAGTCGTGAACCATATTCATTCGAATGTTAATGAATCTGAGGTTTGGCATTCACGTCTTTGTCACATTAGTTTCGGTGTTATGACGCGGCTAGCCAAGTTGGATTTAATTCCGAGTTTCACTTTAGCCAAAGGTTCTAAGTGCCTTTCATGTGTGCAAGCTAAGCAACCTCGCAAGCCTCACAAGGCTGCGGAGGAGAGACACTTGGCACCATTAGAACTCATACATTCTTATCTTTGTGAGATGAATGGTGTGTTAACTAAAGGTGGAAAGAAATACTTCATGACATTGATAGATGATTCCACTAGATATTGCTTTGTGTATCTGTTAAATACTAAAGATGAGGCTCTACACTACTTTAAAATCTATAAGGCAGAAGTTGAGAATCAACTTGAAAAGAAAATTAAACGAGTCCGGTCAGATCGTGGTGGAGAGTACTTCTCGAGTGAGTTTGATTCCTTCTGTTCGGAACATGGCATTATTCATGAGAGGACACCTCCCTATTCACCCTAGTCAAACGGGGTTGCCGAGCGGAAAAACCGTACTCTAACTGATTTGGTTAACGCCATGTGGGGGAGGCTATATTGACGGCATGTCATGTCCTGAATAAAGTTCCGACAAATGATATTGAGATCACTCCCTATGAGAAATGGGCAAAGAGGAGGACAACACTCTCGTACTTGCGCACTTGGGGCTGTCTGGCGAAAGTCAATGTGCCGATCCCCAAAAAGCGTAAGCTTGGACCCAAGACTGTGGACTGCGTTAATTTGGGCTACGCTAAGAACAGCGTTGGCTATAGATTTCTAGTAGTGAAATCTGAGGTGCCTGACCAGAAGGTCGGTACAACTATGGATTCTATGGATGCTACATTCTTCGAGGATATTTTTCCTATGAGAGATATGCAAAGCACTTCTAGACAGGAATCTAAGGAGACTCTTGAACCTGCCATCCCTATGGAATATTATGAACAAACACATGATGAAAATCCTGAGGAGGATGACGAGGAAACCCTTGGTAGGGGCAAGAGACAAAGGACTGCAAAGACCTTTGGTGATGATTTCTTCGTGTACCTCGTGGATGCTCCTACTTCTATTTCAGAAGCGTATGCCTCTCCAGAAGCTAACTACTGGAAGGATGCGGTCCGTAGCGAGATGGATTCCATCATGGCTAACGGGACATGGGAGATCACTGACCGTCCCTATGGTTGCAAACCACTGGGATGTAAGTGGGTGTTCAAAAAGAAGCTTAGGCCCGATGGTACGATTGAAAAGTACAAGGCTAGGCTTGTGGCCAAGGGCTATGACCAGCAAGAAGAGGAAGATTTCTTTGATACTTATTCACCTGTGGCTAGACTGACCACCATTCGAGTATTACTCTCGTTGGCGGCCTCACATGGTCTTCTCGTCCATCAGATAGATGTTAAGACGGCTTTTCTAAATGGAGAGCTAAAGGAGGAAATCTACATGCAACAGCCTGATGGCTTTGTGATAGATGGTCAGGAAAGAAAGGTGTGTAGGTTGATAAAATCTTTATATGGCCTGAAACAAGCACCTAAGCAATGGCATGATAAGTTTAATACAACTCTGACATCTGTTGGTTTCGATGTTAATGAGGCTGACAAATGTGTATACTATCGCCATGGTGGGGGCGAAGGAGTTATACTATGCTTGTATGTTGATGACATACTGATATTCGGAACAAACCTCAAAGTCATTGAGGAGGTCAAATCGTTTCTATCTCAGAACTTTGAGATGAAAGACCTTGGTGTGGCTGATGTTATCTTGAAGATCAAGCTACTGAGAGATAATGAGGGTGGGATCACACTTCTGCAATCCCACTATGTTGAGAAGGTGTTGAGTCGTTTTGGATATTCGGACTGCACACCATCTCAAACACCATATGATCCTAGCGTGTTGATTTTAAAGTCCAAAGGCATGTCTAAAGATCAATTGAGATACTCTCAAATCATTGGTTCACTGATGTACCTAGCGAGCGCAACGAGGCCTGACATCGCGTTTGCTGTGAGCAAACTGAGTCGGTTTGTTTCCAAACCGGGTGATGTACATTGGCATGCTGTTGAGAGAGTTATGCGCTATCTGAAAGGTACTATGAACTATGGACTTCACTATACCGGATACCCGTCGGTACTTGAAGGGTATAGTGATGCGAATTGAATCTCTGATATTGATGAGATGAAGGCCACAACTGGGTATATGTTTACTCTTGGAGGTGGTGCTATTTCCTGGAAGTCTTGCAAGCAAACGATCTTAACGAGATCGACAATGGAAGCAGAATTAACGGCATTAGACACATCTGGTGTTGAAGCGAGATGGCTTCGAGATCTTTTGATGGACTTGCCATTGGTTGATAAACCGGTTCCGGCTATCCTTCTGAACTGTGACAATCAGACTGTCATCACCAAGGTGAAGCGTTCAAAGGACAACATGAAGTCCACCAAACACATAAGAATGAGATTAAAAGCTGTCAGAAAATTAAGAAACTCCGGAGTGATAGCGTTGGACTATGTCCATACGGCTAAGAATCTGGCAGATCCCTTTACGAAAGGGCTATCACGTGTTGTGATAGATAATGCATCGAGGGAGATGGGTATGAGACCCACATGAGTTGCCATGGTAGTAACCCAACCTATGTGATCGGAGATCCCGTGAAGTAGGACCTGGGAAAACAAGCTAGTGGTGAACTGAGGAGAGTAACTATAATAACCCACTCCGTTGGAGATGCAATACTCTCGATACTGTATGGTAGGATGACTACTGTCGTAATGTGTTCCGAAGCTTATATAAGCAATATGATATCCTACAGAGCGATCTTTGGAGGAACAAACCTATATGAGCCCGACTACTGGTCACAGTCTATGAGATTGGGGTGATCTCTAGTAAGCCCATGAATAGGCCAGGAGTGTGACTTATATGCTCCACCCGAGGGGTCAGCCTTCGGCATCCCAGTACTAGTAAGACATGTGGTGAAACTTCTTTACGCCAAACTGACAATTCAAGGCATAGTCCATTGTTCAGTTGTGAAGGAGTGTAGCTACTTGCTCTAGGTGAAGCTCAACCTTAACAGGTCTTCACTGAAACACTGGTATATCGAAACAGTAATTGGAACAGAGGACACAATGGGCCCTCGAGATCTGGTGGGGGATTGCTGAAATTTGAGATGGGCTCTAGGCCCATATGGCAATTTCTGAAAAATCTCTAAGGGCCCATGTGGGTTAAATGGCACTAGGTGTAGTGGGAAGTTTAGTCCCACCCCGGAAGTGGAAGAGGAGTTGGACCTCCTTATAAGGGTTTCTCTTCTACATGCTATTGGAGCTTGAGAAGAGAAGAGGCCCTCGCGCACTCCTCCGCCGCCGCCCGCCTCGCCATGATGCGCCGCGGGTTGCGGGATTGAGCCGAGCCGAGCTCACACCTACGCGCTTATTTTGGCCAGTCACTAACGGAGAGTTCTCTAACAGCTGGGCTACGATCTGAGACGTCGGATCATGGGCTGTTATGGACTCGGACGTGGGTCGAGCCCACATCTCTCAACGCGGCTGCGTCTATATAAGTGTGCGGTGTCTCCTAACCCTAGCCGCCACGAACAGATCACATCTGCTCACGCGCACGCCCACCGTCATTCCTTTGCTGCTGCTGCCGCCGGTGACTCCATCCCGTCCTCCACGTACACGGTCGACGGGAGAGCAGGTCTCCGAAACCACGCCCTTCTGGTTCCTGTATGGGGTGAGGGGCGAATAGGTTTTTGGGCAGCGATTACGCGACTGCTCGCTTCCGGTCGTCTACTTCCTCTACGTCCGCATCGCCTTCATCATCACCATGTCCACCGACGCCGACCGTGCCGCCGTCGAGAAAGCTGAAGCCGACAAGAAGGCCGCTGAGGACGCCGCTGCTGCCACCAAAGCCGCAGCCTCTGCATGGCCTACTGGAGGGTATAACTCGTTTATCCCGCTCCTATTGTTTTCTGTTTTAGCCATACTAGCGTTATACGTAGATCTTTTTGCAATTAGCGTAGTATCTGCTAGTTTGACTAAATATCAGTATGCGTTTATTTCTGTCAATGCCATGCTAGTGATTTACTCGTGGATTAATTTAATCGAGAAATTGCCTATTTACTCAACAATCCAAAAACCTATTATGTGTAGGAATTTTTCGGCAAGTGGCTTTGCCGCTGCACTGAAACCGGATAAGTTTACCGGTACATACTTTAAGCGTTGGTAGACTAAGACCACGTTATGGCTCACGGCTATGAACGTGTTCTGGGCCACCGGTGTCTCCACGGGAACGATTGCTCCTGAACAGGAGAAGGCGTTCAAGGAGGCTACCGTTGTGTTTCTCGGAGCAGTTCTTAGCATGATCGGAGATAAACTGGTCGACGCATATTTACTTGTGCATGTCGCCAAGGACTTGTGGGAGGTGCTCGAATCTAAGTTCGGGGCAGCCGATGCCGAGAGCGAGATGTATATTATAGAGCAGTTCCACGATTACAAGATGGTTGAAAACCGTCTTGTATTGGAGCAGGCTCATGAGAGAATATGCATTGTTAAGGAGCTTGAACTTCTTAAGTGCGAGTTACCGGGCAAGTTTGTCGCGGGCTGCATAACCGCTAAGCTCCCTAATTCCTGGAGGAACTTTGCCACCACTTTGAAACATCAGAGGCGTGAATTCTCTGTGGAGGATGTCATTGGCCATCTGAGTGTTGAGCAGAATTCAAGGGCAAAAGACTCACACGGAAAAGGGGCCGAAGGGACCTTTGTCGCCAACATGGTGAACCAGAAGAACTTCAACTCCCATAAGCCCAAGGGAAAGAATGGTGTCCAACAAAATACTGACTTTAAGAAGAAGGGTAAGAAGACCTTCAAGAAGAACAAGAAGGATGAGGGCTGCTTTACTTGTGGTTCGGTTGAACATTGGGCCAACAAGTGCCCAAACAAGTACAAGAAGCCAGGACAGGACTCCAAGTCTGTCAATATGATTGTGGGCAACAATGAGAATGGTGCATCTGGGTACGGTAATCTGTTTACTGTCTTTTCAGTGTTTCAGCCCAACGATTGGTGGGTGGACACAGGTGCAGGTGTTCATGTGTGTGCTGACATTTCATTGTTCACTTCTTACCAGGTCACAGGTCACGGGTCCGTATTGATGGGGAATGGCGCGAGTGCTTCTGTTCATGGTGTTGGCACGGTCGATCTGAAGTTTACTTCGGGAAGGATCATGCAGCTGAAGAACGTGCAGCATGTCCCCGCCATCAAGAAGAACCTCGTTAGTGGCTCCCTTCTAAGTAGAGAAGGGTTTAAGTTGGTTTTTGAGTCTAATAAATTAGTATTTACGAAATATGGACTCTTTGTTGGAAAAGGTTATGAGAGCGGAGGGATGTTCCGCCTTTCCCTCGCAGATTTTTGTAATAATGTCGTGAACCATATTCATTCGAATGTTAAGGAATCTAAGGTTTTGCATTCACGTCTTTGTCACATTAGTTTCGGTGTTATGACGTGGCTAGCCAAGTTGGATTTAATCCCGAGTTTCACTTTAGCCAAAGGTTCTAAGTGCCTTTCATGTGTGCAAGCTAAGCAACCTCGCAAGCCTCACAAGGCCGCGGAGGAGAGACACTTGGCACCATTAGAACTCATACATTCTGATCTTTGTGAGATGAGTGGTGTGTTGACTAAAGGTGGAAAGAAATACTTCATGACATTGATAGATGATTCCACTAGATATTGCTTTGTATATCTGTTAAATACTAAAGATGAGGCTCTACCCTACTTTAAAATCTATAAGGCAGAAGTTGAGAATCAACTTGAAAAGAAAATTAAACGAGTCCGGTCAGATCATGGTGGAGAGTACTTCTCAAGTGAGTTTGACTCCTTCTGTTCGAAAGACGACATTATTCATGAGAGGACACCTCCCTATTCACCCCAGTCAAACGGGGTTGCCGAGCGGAAAAACCGTACTCTAACTGATTTGGTTAACGCCATGTTAGATACATCGGGTTTATCCAAGGCATGGTGGGGGGAGGCTATATTGACGGCATGTCATGTCTTGAATAAAGTTCTGACAAAGGATATTGAGATCACTCCCTATGAGAAATGGGCAAAGAGGAGGACAACACTCTCGTACTTGCGCACTTGGGGCTGTCTGGCGAAAGTCAATGTGCTGATCCCCAAAAAGCGTAAGCTTGGACCCAAGACTGTGGACTGCGTTAATTTGGGCTACGCTAAGAACAGCGTTGGCTATAGATTTCTAGTAGTGAAATCTGAGGTACCTAACCAGAAGGTTGGTACAATTATGGAGTCTAAGGATGCTACATTCTTCGAGGATATTTTTCCTATGAGAGATATGCAAAGCACTTCTAGACAGGAATCTAAGGAGACTCCTGAACCTGCCATCCCTATGGAATATTATGAACAAACACATGATGAAAATCCTGAGGAGGATGACGAGGAAACCCTTGGTAGGGGCAAGAGACAAAGGACTGCAAAGACCTTTGGTGATGATTTCTTCGTGTACCTCGTGGATGATAGTCCTACTTCTATTTCAGAAGCGTATGCCTCTCCAGAAGCTGACTACTAGAAGGATGCGGTCCGTAGCGAGATGGATTCCATCATGGCTAACGGGACATGGGAGATCACTGACCGTCCCTATGGTTGCAAACCACTGGGATGTAAGTGGGTGTTCAAAAAGAAGCTTAGGCCCGATGGTACAATTGAAAAGTACAAGGCTAGGCTTGTGGCCAAGGGCTATGACCAGCAAGAAGAGGAAGATTTCTTCGATACTTATTCACGTGTGGCTAGACTGACCACCATTCGAGTATTACTCTCGTTGGCGGCCTCACATGGTCTTCTCGTCCATTAGATGGATGTTAAGACGGCTTTTCTAAATGGAGAGCTAAAGGAGGAAATCTACATGCAACAGCCTGATGGCTTTGTGCTAGATGGTCAGGAAAGAAAGGTGTGTAGGTTGATAAAATCTTTATATGGCCTGAAACAAGCACCTAAGCAATGGCATGATAAGTTTAATACAACTCTGACATCTATTGGTTTCATTGTTAATGAGGCTGACAAATGTGTATACTACCGCCATGGTGGGGGCGAAGGAGTTATACTGTGCTTGTATGTTGATGACATGCTGATATTCGGAACAAACCTCAAAGTCATTGAGGAGGTCAAATCGTTTCTATCTCAGAACTTTGAGATGAAAGACCTTGGTGTGGCTGATGTTATCTTGAACATCAAGCTACTGAGAGATAATGAGGGTGGGATCACACTTCTGCAATCCCACTATGTTGAGAAGGTGTTGAGTCATTTTGGATATTCGGACTGCACACCATCTCAAACACCATATGATCCTAGCGTGTTGATTCGAAAGTCCAAAGGCATGGCTAAAGATCAATTGAGATACTCTCAAATCATTGGTTCACTGATGTACCTAGCGAGCGCAACGAGGCCTGACATCGCGTTTGCTGTGAGCAAACTGAGCCGGTTTGTTTCCAAACCGGGTGATGTACATTGGCATGCTGTTGAGAGAGTTATGCGCTATCTGAAAGGTACTATGAACTATGGACTTCACTATACCGGATACCCGTCGGTATTTGAAGGGTATAGTGATGCGAATTGGATCTCTGATGCTGATGAGATGAAGGCCAAAACTGGGTATATGTTTACTCTTGGAGGTGGCGCTGTTTCCTCGAAGTCTTGCAAGCAAACGATCTTAACGAGATCGACAATGGAAGCAGAATTAACGGCATTAGACGCATCTGGTGTTGAAGCGAGATGGCTTCGAGATCTTTTGATGGACTTGCCATTGGTTGATAAACCGGTTCCGGCTATCCTTATGAACTGTGACAATTAGACTGTCATCACCAAGGTGAAGAGTTCAAAGGACAACATGAAGTCCACCAAACACATAAGAATGAGATTAAAAGTTGTCCGAAAATTAAGAAACTCCGGAGTGATAGCATTAGACTATGTCCATACGGCTAAGAATCTGGCAGATCCCTTTACGAAAGGGCTATCACGTGTTGTGATAGATAATGCATCGAGGGAGATGGGTATGAGACCCACATGAATTGCCATGGTAGTAACCCAACCTATGTGATCGGAGATCCCGTGAAGTAGGACCTGGGAAAACAAGCCAGTGGTGAACTGAGGAGAGTAACTATAATAACCCACTCCGTTGGAGATGCAATACTCTTGATACTGTATGGTAGGATGACTACTGTCTTAATGTGTTCCGAAGCTTATATAAGCAAGATGCTATCCTACCGAGCGATCTTTGGAGGAACAAACCTGTATGAGCCCGACTGCTGGTCACAGTCTTTGAGATTCGGGTGATCTCTAGTAAGCTCATGAATAGGCCAGGAGTGTGACTTATATGCTCCACCCGAGGGGTCAGCCTTCGGCAGCCCAGTACTAGTAAGACATGTGGTGAAACTTCTTTACGCCAAACTGATAATTCAAGGCATAGTCCATTGTTCAGTTGTGAAGGAGTGTAGCTACTTGCTCTAGGTGAAGCTCAACCTTAACAGGTCTTCACTGAAACACTGGTATATCGAAACAGTAATTGGAATAGAGGAACAATGGGCCCTCGAGATCTGGTGGGGGATTGCTGAAATTTGAGATGGGCTCTAGGCCCATATAGCAATTTCTGAAAAATCTCTAAGGGCCCGTGTGGGTTATATGGCACTAGGTGTAGTGGGAAGTTTAGTCCCACCCCGGAAGTGGAAGAGGAGTTGGACCTCCTTATAAGGGTTTCTCTTCTACATGCAATTGGAGCTTGAGAAGAGAAGAGGCCCTCACGCACTCCTCCTCCGCCGCCCGCCACGCCTCGTCACAACGCGCCGCGCCGCGGGTTGCGGGATTGAGCCGAGCCGAGCTTACACCTACGCGCTTATTTTTGCCAGTCACTAACAGAGAGTTCTCTAACAGCTGGGCCACGATTTGAGACGTCGGATCGTGGGCTGTTACGGACTCGGACGTGGGTCGAGCCCACGTCTCTCCACGCGGCTGCGTCTACATAAGTGTGCGGTGTCTCCTAACCCTAGCCGCCACGAACAGATCACATCTGCTCACGCGCACGCCCACCGTCGTTCCTTTGCTGCTGCTGCCGCCGGTGACTCCATCCCGTCCGCCGCGTACACGGTCGACGGGAGAGCAGGTCTCCGAAACCACGCCCTTCTGGTTCCTGTACGGGGTGAGGGGCGAATAGGTTTTTGGGCAGCGATTACGCGACTGCTCGCTTCCGGTCGTCTACTTCCTCTACGTCCGCGTCGCTTTCATCATCACCATGTCCACCGACACCGACCGTGCCGCCGCCGAGAAAGCTGAAGCCGACAAGAAGGCCGCTGAGGACGCCGCTGCTGCCACCAAAGCCGCGGCCTCTGCATGGCCTACTGGAGGGTATAACTCGTTTATCCCGCTCCTATTGTTTTCTGTTTTAGCCATACTAGCGTTATACGTAGAGCTTTCTGCAATTAGCATAGTATGTGCTAGTTTGACTGAATATCAGTATGCGTTTATTTCTGTCAATGCTATGCTAGTGATTTACTCGTGGATTAATTTAATCGAGAAATTGCCTATTTACTCAACACTGTTATCACAAAAGCTACTGAATGAGCCTAGCAAAAAAATAGAAAGGTTATAGGAACCAGTCTGTACGTCTCCCCTCAAAGCCATCAACGGTCCACCATGGATAAGACACTACAACTCTTCCTAGAATAAGTTTCTTCTTGACTTGTGTTATAATATCAGCATCCACATCACCTGAATGCCCCTCTTGGCTAGGGTAAACCTTATCTGGATCACAGAACTCATCATGTTGAGTCCGCTAGCACCGCTCTCTTCAACTGTCACAAGGTGGGTGGATTCCTTTGTCTGCAACCTGCCAGCAGATAAATACTTCTAGTACATTCTTAAATTCGGATAAGAAGCAATAATATGAAACACTATATGAGTGGAGACATTATTTAATATTATTAGAAGGAAATGATGACCGAGGTTTAGTTGAGGGAGCAGTCAGAAAGAATTCTGGAGTGTAGAAAAGAGCACTTCTAATACATCGTGAGTTGGTGTTGTTTTCTAATACATTCTTAAATTCGGGTAAGAAGCAATATTTTGAAACACTATATGAGTGGTGACATTATTTAATATTATTAGAAGGAAATGATGACCGAGGTTGAGTATGGGGAAGCAGTCAGAAATAATTCTGGAGTGTAGAAAAGAGCACTTTTACTGAATTTCTTCGAAATAAAATAATTTCGACCATAGATGGAGACACCCTACAACAAAGGGAACCTCTATATAAAAACCTGGATAACCGAAGTACTCGAAAAGTTATCGTAATTTTTTGCATGACAATGGTTTTAAAGTCTGACTACATATTGGTTGCATGGCAGCATGGACTACTAATTCTTATAACACACACCTAATATATATTTTCCTTTATTCTATTTTCAGTGAGATGCCATCACACTAACATACAAGTCAACACTCGTGGGTCATGCTGAATTAGCTTCCAGATACATACAAAATGTAAGTTGTAAAGACAATGGACAAATCAGAATCTATGGCGGTGCATAGAGAAATCTGGGAGATGAGTTTCAGTTTTGTCAAGTTTGTTACTTTGTTTGGTGTTAACAGAGTTGATGGATATGCCAGAAGCAAAAAAACAAACAGATACAGCAGGCTGAATTCCACCCAACTTGACAATGGTGTGTCATTTTTTCTGCAGTAGATTAACTCCTGAACATTGGCATCGTTGTAATCTGGAAATAATTGAAGAGGATAGTAAGCAAAGTATTCTGCCATCTCGAATGAATAGTAAGCAAAGTAGATTAACTCCTGAACATTTTTTCCTTACAGTTTGAAAATGCTTACTAATTGATACTGTAGAAGAGAAATCAATATTCTCACATTGAAGATATGTGGCAAGCACCCCCTACAATCTGTCCATCACCCCGTTGGCAGCCAAGCTCCCCTTTTGCTGGGTTCCTCACTGCTGCACGTACCGATTAGTGGGGTCAGATTTTTTTTGTCTTCTCTACTTTGGAAAAGAAGAGGTAAGGACCTACAGTACTGCAAATCCTCATATTTAAACATATTAATAATCCCTCGTTTTTCTTTCAAGAAAATAATCCCTTGTTTTATTATAATTATAGATTATCTTAAAATCGATTTCTGCTTTGTCATTTGTAAAAGCATAAACAATTGTGTAGAATCAGTGGTCGTATTTGAATGATTTGGATGTTCCATTGACATCGCATAATTACATACTGCATGTAATAGCTAGTGATCGATGGATGCAAGTTGGTATAACTTTAATGTCAAATGTATAGGAAAATATCCAAAGTCTTGTCCTGGTGTTGCTGCAAGGATTAGTTGCTGGCATGTTGTGACTGGAACCAGCATAAATTGTACAAAATGTATAATTTTAAAATTTATGAACTAATCGAGGTTGTTTTTCTCTTCGTGTTACAGGTAAAAACAACATATAGATCAAATAAGTTAGATGAACCAGCAAATGTTATATTAGTGAGCTCTATAGGTGCAACAATCAGTAACAGACTATCTCCATGAGCTTTGACTCCATGATCACTACTTAATACAGGAAAAAGGAAAGGCCAATATTGCTCAATTGGTACTGAAATTTTAAAGGAAATCAAGTGGCACTACAATATCAGGACATATGTGTAGAATGAAATGTCCATTGGTTGCAGTAGAAGACAATTCACTTCATCTCCTTTCAGAATAACACATTTACTCTTGGAGCATGTACAACAAAAATAGAACATAAAGCTAACCAAGAATATACATATCCATGTGTGCCACTTTCAGACTATATGACATAGTACCTCTGAGATATCTAACTTTTTGTTTCCATGCATTCAAGAAGCACTTTATTACTTTTAGGGATCCTATTCCAAATTTAATTTGTTTGATTCAAACCTATGTAGTAGCATCGTAATTTTCTGTGACATCCAAAAAAATATGTTTACATACCAAATAGGCAATACCAGTAATTCTTGGTCCAAATCAAGCATGGACAGGTTTGCATCTGCTAAATAACACTATAATGTTTCTCCTATTCCACAACCTAATGACCACATTTAAGCATGGACAGATTTGTGTATATGATAAAAGAACAACATGCTCCAAGTAATAAACCACAGGCTGGGAGGAAGCGATGCAGATGTAGTGGATTAGCATACTTGTCAGTTGTCAGCAGTTGTGCTTGTCAGCCTGGTGGAGGAGGTGTTGGTAGGTGACGGAGCTTCTTCACCTCGGGTGACTGCACCGCCATGTTCTTACATAACATAATATTCTTGCAAATCTGCAATTTAGAACAGAAAGGTAAAATTATCAAGTTCAGTACCCTGTTCAGAACAGAAAAACAAATCTGCTTAATTGGGATGTACCTTATGCAGATATATAAAAGTTCAGTACCCTGTTCCTCCTTTCCAAATCTACCAGACTGCTTAATTTACAAACAAAGAAACTTGTGCTGCTTGCCATGGAAGAGATGGAGGCAGGGAAAACAAAACCTTACTCCCTCCGTCCCATAATATAAGAATGTTTTTGACACTACACTGGTGTCAAAAACGTTCTTATATTATGGGACAGAGGGAGTAGAAAACATGCTGCTTGTATAACCCCAGAAATGTCAAGGATTTGACATGAGTGTCACAGGCGGCCAAGCAAATCTGCTACTTATCAACACATGCACGCACGCACAGTACATATTATCTACCAAAGTAACAACAGATCAGAGACAGATGCCTCATGTTGTCCCCACGGTTCAATGGAATGGATGTTCAATTTGAGCGCTGGTTTTGCAGCCACAGTTTTTGATAATGAAACACTTTCCAGCGCATGGGCAACGCACGGGCACATTTACTTCCTTGATGTGGATGCATTGTCCACTCTGAATCTAAAGATCAAAATCTCGTCACCACGACTCGCCAGAGTTACGTATGCAAGTAGCAGCCTTCTGTGTGTTCTCTGTATAGATGTGTAGTACTCCCTCCGTCCGGAAATACTTGTCATCAAAATGGATAAAATGAAATGTATCTATAACTAAAATAAGTCTAGATACAACCATTTCGAGGACAAGTATTTCCGGACGGAGGGAGTAGTAACCAAGCAACAGCATGAACAAAATCGCAGGAGCAGGCTGCTGCTCTCCTCCCTGATCTCCCTCTATATGCAATAGCAGTAGCAGAACATCATAATTAGCACCGGCAGAACAACCTCTGAAAAATAGTAGGGATAATTAAAAAGATTCTAATGCGTTTATTTTGGCATATCAGAACATTTAGTGTGTATATCTGAGTTCAACACCAGCTATCATGGTTACGCATCATAACTCAAAATGTCTTGTCATAATTCATAAGTCCGCACACAGTGCTTTACCATGTCAAATTCGCGACAAATATTTAAGAGTCTGGAAATGTTTGATAAGCATAATTATCTCATTCTGATGATTCAACAATGTTTGGCCAAGTGACTTCTACTCCTTCTAGCAATCTGTGGCAGTAGCAATTTACAAAAAAGTTTCAGATTTGTTTCAAAAGAAGAGGGAAATTACATTGGTGGCTGGTGCCTGTAGTCTGTAGATGGATGGGGGATGGCTGGATACAGTGTGCTGTACTAAATGTTTGGTAACCTCAGTTTGCAGCAAGCCTTATCACAGTACCTATTGTATATTCCATTTGGTTTTCCAACTCAATTTGTATTCTGATGGTAAGCTGCATGGCATCAAGTATTGCTGCAAAATTAGTAATTTGGTAGCAGTACATAATTAGAATTGTGGCGCGTGGCTTACTATCTAATGCTATTAGCAGGATGGTCTGTGGCATCAGATTTGACAGTAGTCTGCAACGGTGGAAAGGTGTACCAAGAAATTGCTGATTACCATGGGACGCGGTGCCGGATGTCGCTCGTGGAACTGATTGAAGACTGAAGAAGGTTCGCCTCTCTGGATGGATGGATGCGGAGGATGATAAAGGAGGTCCAAGGCGGGAAATATTGCCGGCGACAGCGAGCCATTGACGCAGCCGCTTCCCGGTGTCCCTATTTGGCGAGCTGGGCACCGGAAGTCATGGAAGCACGCACCCCGGGTCGATGAGATGGCTCCATTTGCTGCTTCGTCCATTTGCTACGGCCTCCTCGTCGGTCGTACCCGTCGTCCCGCCTGGACCGCTTGAAGGGCGGCGACGGGGACCTCCTGGACGGCGACGAGTGGCATAGGCGCGGCGGGGGCTGCAGGAGGCACGGCGGTAGCGGATGCGCTCGGGGCGCGAGGAGCCGATGGACGGTCGCGGATGCGCTCGGGGCGTGAGGAGCCGATGGACGGCAGCGGTAGGGAGGGCCGCGGGGGCAGCGGCTGATGAATAAATAGGCAGCTTTTCGATTAAATTAATCCATGAATAAATCATGAGCAAGACATGGACAGCATTGGTAACACACTGATTACGATCTAACAGAGCATGTACTACGCACATAGTAGAAACATCTACGCATATTGCTATTACTGCTATAACAGAAAGAAACACGAGAGGGATAAGCGATGTATACCATCCTCGACGGCCTTCTTGTCGGCCTCGGCCTTCTCAGCGGCGGCACGGTCGGCGTCGGTCGACATGGTGATGACGAAGGTGATGTGGACGTAGATGAACAGAAGCGAGCAGTCGCGTAGTCGCTGCCCAAAAACCTAATCACCCCTCTCCCGTACAGGATCCGGAGAGGCGGGGTTTCGGAGGCCTGCTCTCCCGTCTACGGTGTACGGGATGGAGTCGCCGGCGGCAGCAGCAGCAGAGGAACGACGTGGGCGCGGAGGCGGAGATGCGTTCTGTTTCGCTGCGGCTAGGGTTGGCAGCGCCCCACATATATATGTGCGGCCGCGTGGGCTGAACCCACATCCAAGTCGGTAGCCCATGATCTGACGTCTCAGATCGTGGCCCTACCTGTCAAAGACTCGGCAAAAAGAAGCACATAGGAGTGAGCTCGGCTCGGCTCAATCCCGCAACCCGCGTCGCGTCGCGTCGTGACGAGGCGTGGCGAGCGGAGGAGGAGGAGTGCGCGAGGGCCTCATCTCTTCTCAAGCTCCAATAGCATGAGGGAGAGAATCCCTTATAAAGCACTCCAACTCTCCTTCCACTTCCAGGGTGGGACTAAACTTCCCACCACCTTGTCATGCCACCTACATGGGCCCTTAGAGATTAAATCTGAAATTGTCATATGGGCTCTAGGCCCATCTCATTTTTCAACAATCCCCCACCAGATCTCAGGGGCCCACTTTGTCCTTTGTTCCAAACGCTGTTTCAATATACCAGCATCTCAGTGGAGACCGATTAAGGTTGAGCTCCACCTAGACCAAATAGTTACACTCCTTCACAACTGAACAATGGACTATGCCTTGAATTGTCAGTTTGGCGTCAAGAAGTTTCACCACAAGTCTCACTGATACGAGGCTGCCGAAGGCCGACCCCTCGGGTGGAGCATATTAGTCACACTCCTGGCCTGTTCATGAGCTTGCTAGAGATCACCCCAATCTCATAGAATGTGACCAGCAGTCGGGCTCATATAGGTGTGTTCCTCCAAAGATCACTCTGTAGGATAGCATCTTGCTTATACATATAAGCCTTGGAACACATTAAGACAGTAGTCATCCTCCCATACAGTTTTCGAGAGTATTGCATCTCCAACGGAGTGGGTTAGTAAAGTTACTCTCCTCAGTTCACCATTGGCTTGTTTTCCCAGGTCCTACTTCATGGGATCTCCGATCACATAGGTTGGGTTTCTACCATTGCAACTCATGTGGGTCTCATACCCATCTCCCTTGATGCGCTATCTATCACAACACGTGATAGCCCTTTAGTAAAGGGATCTGCCAGATTCTTAGCCGTTTGAATATAATCCAACGCTATCACTCCGGAGTTCCTCAATTTTCTGACAACTTTCAATCTCATTCTTATGTGTTTATTGGACTTCATGTTGTCCTTTGAACTCTTCACCTTGACAATAATTGTTTGATTGTCGCAGTTCATAAGGATGGCTGGAACCGGCTTCTCAACCACTGGCAAGTCCATCAACAGATCTCGAAGCCATTCCGCTTTGCCACCCGAGGTATCTAATGCTGTTAATTCTGCTGCCATTGTCGATCTTGTTAAGATCATTTGCTTGCAAGACTTCCAGGAAACAACACCACCTCCAAGAGTAAATATATACCCAGTAGTGGCCTTCATCTCATCAGCATCAGAGATCCAATTCGCATCACTATACCCTTCAAGTACCAACAGGTATCCGGTATAGTGAAGTACATAGTCCATAGTACCTTTCAGATAGCGCATAACTCTCTCAAGAGCACGCCAATGTACATCACCCGGTTTGGAAACAAATCGGCTCAGTTTGCTAATAGCAAATGCGATGTCAGGCCTCGTTGCGCTCGCTAGATACTGGAGTGAACCAACAATCTGAGAGTATCTCAATTGATCTATAGCTGTGCCTTTAGACTTTCGAATTAGCACACTAGAATCGTATGGTGTTTGAGATGGTTTGCAGTCCAAATATCCAAAGCGACTCAACACCTTCTCAACATAATGGGATTGCCGAAGTGTAATCCCACCCTCATCATCTCTCAATAGCTTGATGTTCAAGATAACATCAGCCACTCCAAGGTCCTTCATCTCAAAGTTCTGAGATAGGAAAGACTTAACCTCCTCGATCAACTTGACATTAGTTCCAAATATCAGTATGTCATCAATATACAAACACAGTATAACTCCTTCGCCCCCACCATAGTGATAGTATACACATTTGTCAGCCTCATTAACAACAAAGCCAACAGATGTCAAGGTTTCATTAAACTTGTCATGCCATTGTTTAGGCGCTTGTCTCAGGCCATACAAAGATTTCACCAACTTACACACCTTTTCTTCCTGACCATCCACCACAAAGCCATCAGGCTGTTGCATATAGATTTCCTCCTTTAGCTCTCCGTTCAGGAAAGCCGTCTTAACATCCATCTGATGAATGAGAAGACCATGCGAGGCCGCCAACGAGAGTAATACTCGAATGGTCGTCAGTCTGGCCACAGGTGAATGAGTGTCGAAGAAATCTTCTTCTTCTTTCTGGGTGTAGCCCTTGGCCACAAGCCTAGCCTTGTACTTTTCTATCGTACCGTCGGGCCTAAGCTTCTTCTTGAATACCCACTTGCATCCCAATGGTTTGAAACCATAAGGATGTTCAGTAAGCTCCCAAGTCCCGTTAGCCATGATGGAATCCATGTCGCTACGGACCGCATCCTTCCAGTAGACAACTTCTGGAGATGCATACGCTTCTGAAACAGAAATGGGATTATCCTCCATGAGGTATATGAAGAAATCATCACCAAAGGTCTTTACAGTCCTTTGTCTCTTGCCCCTACCAAGGGTTTCCTCATTATCCTCCTCAGGATTTTCATCATGTGTTTGTTTATAATATTCCATCAGAGTGGCAGGTTCAGGAGTCTCCTCAGATTCCTATCTAGAAGTGCTTTGTACATCTCTCATGGGGAAAATGTGCTCAAAGAATGTAGCATCCTTAGACTCCATAATTGTACCGACCTTCATGTCAGGTACCTCATATTTCACTACTAGAAATCTATAGCCAACACTATTCATAGCGCAACCCAAATTAACACAGTCCACAGTCTTTGGTCCAAGCTTATGCTTTTTGGGGATCGGCACATTAACTTTCGCCAAGTAGCCCTAAGTACATAAGTACGAGAGTGTTGTCCTTCTCTTGGTCCACTTCTCATAAGGAGTGATATCGTTATCCTTTGTCAGAACTTTATTCAGGACATGACATGATGTCATTATAGCCTCCCCCCACCATGCCTTGGATAAACCCGACGTATCTAACATGGCGTTAACCAAATCAGTTAGAGTACGATTTTTCCGCTCGGCAACCCCGTTTGACTGGGGTGAGTAGGGAGGCGTCCTCTCGTGAATAATATCGTGTTCCGCACAAAAGGCATCAAATTTTTTCGAGAAGTACTCTCTACCACGATCTGACCGGACTCGTTTAATTTTCTTTTCGAGTTGATTCTCAACTTCTGCCTTATAGATTTTAAAGTAGTGTAGAGCCCCATCTTTTGTATTTAACAGATACACATAGCAATACCTAGTGGAATCATCTATCAAAGTCATGAAATATTTCTTTCCATCTTTAGTCAACACACCATTCATCTCACAAAGATCAGAATGTATGAGTTCAAGTGGCGCCAAGTGTCTCTCCTCTGCGCCAAATGTCAGCACACACATGAACACCTGCACCTGTGTCGACCCACCAATCGGTGGAAGGCCAAACTGACAATACATCAAATAAATTACCGTACCCAGATGCACCACTCTCATTGTTGCTCACAATCATATTGACAGACTTGGAGTCCTGCCCTGGCTTCTTGTACTTGTTTGGGCACTTGTTGGCCCAATGTTCAACCGAACCACAAGTAAAGCAGCCCTCATCCTTCTTGTTCTTCTTGAAGGTCTTCTTACCCTTCTTCTTAAAGTCGGCATTCTGTTGGACACCGTTCTTTCCCTTGGGCTTGTGGGAATTGGAGTTCTTCTGATGTACCATATTGGCCACAGAAGTTCCTTCGACCCCTTTTCCGTGCGAGTCCTTTGCCCTTGAATTCTGCTCAATACTCAGATGGCCAATGACATCCTCCACAGAGAATTCACGCCTCTGATGTTTCAGAGTGGTGGCAAAGTTCCTCAAGGAATTGGGGAGCTTAGCGATTATGCAGCCCGCGACAAACTTGCCCGGTAACTCGCACTTAAGAAGCTCAAGCTCCTTAACAATGCATATTATCTCATGAGCCTGCTCCAATACAGGACGGTTTTCAACCATCTTGTAATCGTGTAACTACTCTATAATATACATCTCGCTCCCTGCATCGGCAGCCCCGAACTTACATTCGAGCGCCTCCCACAAGTCCTTGGCAGACCGCATATGCAAATATGCGTCAACCAGCTTATCTCCAATCACGCTCAGAACTGCCCCGAGGAACACGACAGTGGCCTCCTTGAACGTCTTCTCCTGTTCAGGAGCGATCGTTCCTTTGGGAGTCACACCGGCGACCCAGAACACATTCATGGTCGTGAGCCATAAGGTGGTTTTAGTCTGCCAACGCTTAAAGTACGTCCCCGTAAACGGGGACGGTTTCAGTGCAACAGCAAAACCAGAATTCGAAAAACTCCTACACACATTAGGTTTTTGGATTGATGAATAAATAGGCAGTTTTTCGATTAAATTAATCCATGAATAAATCATGAGCAAGACATGGACATCATTGGTAACACACTGATTACGATCTAATAGAGCATGTTGAAAGAACATGCGGTGCCCCCATGTTTGGTTTTGGTAATTAATGACAATCTCTATGAACTAATGGTTGCCTTGAATTATATTTGAAGGATTTGTCCATAGGCATTTCTTGAGGTCCATGTGTTGGTTTCAAGCAGTTTATGTGGTGATCAAGGTGTTATTAAGGAATTATCCAAAGATTGGTCATGTGAGAGTTGAGCTTATTGCAAGCATGTCTTGAAGAAGAAGATTGTGTGATCATTCATGTTTACCTTCAAGACATCATCCAAATGAAGAGAGTTGGAAAGAGTCAAGGTTGATCAAGACTAAGTCAAGAGTGAATCAAGTTGATCAACACACAAAGCACACAAGATGTACCTGTTGGAAATATGCCCTAGAGGCAATAATAAAATGATTATTATTATATTTCCTTGTTCATGATAATTGTCTATTATTCATGCTATAATTGTGTTATCCGGAAATCGTAATACATGTGTGAATACATAGACCACAACATGTCCCTAGTGAGCCTCTAGTTGACTAGCTCGTTGATCAATAGATGGTTACGGTTTCCTGACCATGGACACTGGATGTCCATGATAACGGGATCACATCATTAGGAGAATGATGTGATGGACAAGACCCAATCCTAAGCATAGCACAAAGATCGTGTAGTTCGTTTGCTAGAGCTTTCCAATGTCAAGTATCATTTCCTTAGACCATGAGATCGTGTAACTCCCGGATGCCGTAGGAATGCTTTGGGTATGCCAAACGTCACAACGTAACTGGGTGACTATAAAGGTATACTAGGAGTGTCCCCGAAAGTATCTGTTGGGTTGACACGGATCGAGACTGGGATTTGTCACTCCGTATGACGGAGAGGTATCTCTGGGCCCACTCGGTAAGACATCATCATAATGAGCTCAATGTGATCAAGAAGTTGTTCACGGGATGATGTGTTACGGGAACGAGTAAAAGAGACTTGCCGGTAATGAGATTGAACAAGGTATCGGGATACCGACGATCGAATCTCGGGCAAGTATCATACCGATAGACGAAGAGAATTGTATACGGGATTGATTGAATCCTTGACATCGTGGTTCATCCGATGAGATCATCGTGGAACATGTGGGAGCCAATATGGGTATCCAGATCCCGCTATTGGTTATTGGCCGGAGAGGTGTCTCGGTCATGTCTGCATGGTTCCCGAACCTGTAGGGTCTACACACTTAAGGTTCGGTGATGCTAGAGTTGTTATGGGAAATAGTATGTGGTTACCGAAGGTAGTTCGGAGTTCCGGATGAGATCCCGGACGTCACAAGGAGTTCCGGAAGTGTTCCGGGGGTACTAGGCTATGGCCAACATGACCTAAAGGTGTTTTGGGAGCCTCGGCAAGCTTCCACCTTCTTGTCTTGGGAGGGAAGCCTCCTTGGCTTGGGAGGCAAGCTTCCACCTTCTTGGCTTGGGGGGAAGCCTCCTTGGCTTAGGAGGCAAGCTTCCACCTTCTTGGCTTGGGAGGGAAGCCTCCTTGGCTTGGGAGGCAAGCTTCCACCTTCTTGGCTTGGGAGGGAAGCCTCCTTGGCTTAGGAGGCAAGCTTCCACCTTCTTGGCTTGGGAGGGAAGCCTCCCTGGCTTGGGAGGCAAGCCTCCACCTTCTTGCCTTGCCCCTATATATAGTGGAGGGGTGGGAGGGCAGCGGTGGCCTCTTCCCTGGTGCAGCCCTCCCTCCTCCTACACCTCCTCCTCCTCCATAGTGCTTGGCGAAGCCCTGCCGGAGAACCACGAGCTCCACCACCACCACGCCGTTGTGCTGACGGAGCTCTCTTTCAACTTCTCCTCTCCCCTTGCTGGATCAAGAAGGAGGAGACGTCCCCGGGCTGTATGTGTGTTGAACGCGGAGGTGCCGTCCGTTCGGCACTTGGATCGGATCTTCCGCGATTTGAATCGCCGCGAGTACGACTCCATCAACCGTGTTCTTGTAACGCTTCCGTTTTGCGATCTTCAAGGGTATGAAGATACACTCCCTCTCTCGTTGCTAGCATCTCCTAGATTGATCTTGGTGACACGTAGGAAAATTTTGAATTATTACTACGTTCCCCAACAGTGGCATCATGAGCTAGGTCTATGCGTAGATTCTATGCATGAGTAGAACACAAGTAGTTGTGGGCGATGATTTGTTCAATTTGCTTGTCGTTACTAGTCTTATCTTGATTCGGCGGCATCGTGGGATGAAGCGGCCCGGACCGACCTTACACGTACGCTTACGTGAGACAGGTTCCACCGACTGACATGCACTTGTTGCATAAGGTGGCTAGCGGGTGTCTGTCTCTCCCACTTTAGTCGGATCGGATTCGATGAAGAGGGTCCTTATGAAGGGTAAATAGCAATTGGCATATCACCGTTGTGGCTTTTACGTAGGCAAGAAATGTTATTGCTACAAACCCATAGCAGCCATGTAAAACATGCAACAACAATTAGAGGACGTCTAACTTGTTTTTGCAGCAAGTGCTTTGTGATATGATATGGCCAAAGGTTGTGATGAATGATATATGTGATGTATGAGATGATCATGTTATTGTAATAGGAATCACGACTTGCATGTCGATGAGTATGACAACCGGCAGGAGCCATAGGAGTTGTCTTAATTTGTTTATGACCTGCTTGTCAACATAAACATCATGTAATTACTTTACTTTATTGCTAAAGCGTTAGCCATAGTAGTAGAAGTAATAGTTGACGTGGCAACTTCATGAAGACACGATGATGGAGATCATGGTGTCATGCTGGTGACGACGATGATCATGGCGCCCCGAAGATGGAGATCGAAGGAGCGAAATGATATTGGCCATATCATGTCACTATTTGATTGCATGTGATGTTTATCATGTTTTACATCTTATTTGCTTAGAACGGCGGTAGCATACATAAGATGATCCCTCGTTAAAATATCAAGAATGTGTTCTCCCTAACTATGCACTGTTGCTAAGGTTCGTCGTTCCGAAGCACCACGTGATGATCGGGTGTGATAGGTTCTTACGTTCGCATACAACGGGTGTAAGCCAGATTTACACACGCAATACACTTAGGTTGGATTGACGAGCCTAGCATGTACAGACATGGCCTCGGAACACGGAAGACCGAAGGTCGAACATGAGTCGTATAGAAGATACGATCAACATGGATATGTTCACCGATGATAACTAGTCTGTCTCACGTGATGATCGGACACGGCCTAGTTGACTCGGATCATGTATCACTTAGATGACTAGAGGGATGTCTAATCTGAGTGGGAGTTCATTAAATAATTTGATTAGATGAACTTAATTATCATGAACTTAGTCTAAAATCTTTACAATATGTCTTGTAGATCAAATGGCCCACGCTAATGTCAACCTCAACTTCAACGCGTTCCTAGAGAAAACCAAGCTGAAAGATGATGGCAGCAACTATACGGACTGGGTCCGGAACCTGAGGATCATCCTCATAGCTGCCAAGAAAGCATATGTCCTAGAAGCACCACTAGGTGAAGCTCCCATCCCAGAGAACCAAGACGTTATGAACGCTTGGCAGTCTCATGCTGATGATTACTCCCTCGTTCAGTGCGGCATGCTTTACAGCTTAGAACCGGGGCTCCAAAAGCGTTTTGAGAAGCACGGAGCATATGAGATGTTCGAAGAGCTGAAATTGATTTTCCAAGCTCATGCCCGGGTCGAGAGATATGAAGTCTCTGACAAGTTCTACAGTTGTAAGATGGAGGAAAATAGTTCTGTCAGTGAGCACATACTCAAGATGTCTGGGTTACACAACCGCTTGTCCCAGCTGGACATTAACCTCCCGGACGAGGCGGTCATTGACAGAATCCTTCAGTCGCTCCCACCTAGCTACAAGAGCTTTGTGATGAACTACAATATGCAGAGGATGGAAAAGACCATTCCTGAGGTATATTCAATGCTGAAATCAGCAGAGGTAGAAATCAAAAAGGAACATCAAGTGTTGATGGTGAATAAAACCACTAAGTTCAAGAAAGGCAAGGGTAAGAAGAACTTCAAGAAGGACGGCAAGGAAGTTGCCGCGCCCGGTAAACCAGCTACCGGGAAGAAGTCAAAGAATGGACCCAAGCCTGAGACTGAGTGCTTTTATTTCAAGGGAAAGGGACACTGGAAGCGGAACTGCCCCAAATACTTAGCGGACAAGAAGGCCGGCAACACTAAAGGTATATGTGATATACATGTAATTGATGTGTACCTTACCAGTACTCGTAGTAGTTCCTGGGTATTTGATACCGGTGCGGTTGCTCATATTTGTAACTCAAAACAGGAGCTGCGGAATAAACGGAGACTGGCGAAGGACGAGGTGACGATGCGCGTCGGGAATGGTTCCAAGGTCGATGTGATCGCCGTCGGCACGCAACCTCTACATTTACCTATGGGATTAGTTTTAAACCTTAATAATTGTTATTTAGTGCCAGCTTTGAGCATGAACATTGTATCAGGATCTTGTTTAATGCGAGATGGCTACTCATTTAAATCCGAGAATAATGGTTGTTCTATTTATATGAGAGATATGTTTTATGGTCATGCCCCGCTGGTGAATGGTTTATTCTTGTTGAATCTCGAATGAAATGTTACACGTATTCATAGTGTGAATACCAAAAGATGTATGGTTGATAATGATAGTCCCACATACTTGTGGCACTGCCGCCTTGGTCACATCGGTGTCAAACGCATGAAGAAGCTCCATACAGATGGACTTTTGGAGTCTCTTGATTTCGAATCATTTGACACATGCGAACCATGCCTCATGGGCAAGATGACCAAGACTCCATTCTCCGGAACAATGGAGCGAGCAACCAACTTATTGGAAATCATACATACTGATGTGTGTGGTCCAATGAGCGTTGAGGCTCGCGGTGGCTATCGTTACGTTCTCACTCTCACTGATGACTTAAGTAGATATGGGTATGTCTATTTGATGAAATACAAGTCTGAGACCTTTGAAAAGTTCAAGGAATTTCAGAATGAGGTAGAGAATCAACGTGACCGAAAGATAAAATTCTTACGATCAGATCGTGGGGGGGAATATTTAAGTCACGAATTTGGTACGCACTTAAGGAAATGTGGAATCGTTTCACAACTCGCACCGCCTGGAACACCTCAGCATAACGGTGTGTCCGAACGTCGTAATCACACTCTATTAGATATGGTGCGATCTATGATGTCACTCACTGATTTACCGCTATCATTTTGGGGATACGCTCTAGAGACAGCCGCATTCACTTTAAATAGGGCTCCGTCGAAATCCGTTGAGATGACACCGTATGAATTATGGTTTGGGAAGAAACCTAAGCTGTCGTTTCTAAAAGTTTGGGGATGCGATGCTTATGTCAAGAAACTTCAACCTGAAAAGCTCGAACCCAAATCAGAAAAATGCGTCTTCATAGGATACCCCATTGAAATAGTTGGGTATACCTTCTACCTCAGATCCGAAGGCAAGATCTTTGTTGCCAAGAACGGGTCCTTTCTGGAGAAAGAGTTTCTGTCGAAAGAAGTAAGTGGGAGGAAAGTGGAGCTTGATGAAGTACTGCCTCTTGAAACAGAAGGCAGCGCAGCTCAGGAAGATGTTCCTGTGATGCCTGCACAGGCTAGAGAGGAAGTTAATGACGATGATCAAGGTACTTCGGATCAAACTCCTAATGAACTTTGAAGGTCCACAAGGACACGTTCCGCACCAGAGTGGTACGGCAATCCTGTCTTGGAAATCATGTTTTTAGACAACGGTGAACCTTCGAACTATGAAGAAGCAATGGCAGGCCCAGATTCCAACAAATGGCTAGAAGCCATGAAATCTGAGATAGGATCCATGTATGAAAATGAAGTATGGACTTTGACTGACTTGCCCGATGATCGGCGAGCCATAGAAAATAAATGGATCTTTAAGAAGAAGACAGACGCGGATGGTAATGTGACCATCTATAAGGCTCGACTTGTCGCTAAGGGTTATCGAGAAGTTCAAGGGGTTGACTACGATGAGACTTTCTCACCCGTAGCGAAGCTGAAGTCCGTCCGAATCTTGTTAGCAATTGCCGCATACTATGATTATGAGATATGGCAAATGGACGTCAAAACGGCATTTCTCAACGGCTTTCTTAAGGAAGAATTGTATATGATGCAGCCGGAAGGTTTTGTCGATCCTAAGAATGCTAACAAGGTATGCAAGCTCCAATGCTCGATCTATGGGCTGGTGCAAGCATCTCGGAGTTGGAACATTCGTTTTGATGAGATGATCAAAGCGTTTGGGTTTACACAGACTTATGGAGAAGCCTGTGTTTACAAGAAAGTGAGTGGGAGCTCTGTAGCATTTCTCATATTATATGTAGATGACATACTTTTGATGGGAAATGATATAAAACTTTTGGACAGCATTAAGGCCTACTTGAATAAGTGTTTTTCAATGAAGGACCTTGGAGAAGTTGCTTATATATTAGGCATCAAGATCTATAGAGATAGATCGAGACGCCTCATAGGTCTTTCGCAAGGCACATACCTTGATAAGATATTGAAGAAGTTCAATATGGATCAGTCCAAGAAAGGGTTCTTGCCTGTATTGCAAGGTGTGAGATTGAGCACACCTTAATGCCCGACCACGGCAAAAGATATAGAAGAGATGAGTGTCATCCCCTATGCCTCAGCCATAGGGTCTATTATGTATGCCATGTTGTGTACCAGACCTGATGTAAACCTTCCCGTAAGTTTGGTAGGTAGGTACCAATGTAATCCCGGCAAGGAACACTGGACAGCGGTCAAGAACATCCTGAAGTACCTAAAAAGGACTAAGGATATGTTTCTCGTTTATGGAGGTGACGAAGAGCTCGTCGTAAAGGGTTACGTCGACGCTAGCTTTGACACAGATCTGGATGACTCTAAGTCACAAACCGGATACGTGTATATTTTGAATGGTGGGGCAGTAAGCTGGTGCAGTTGCAAGCAAAGTGTCGTGGCGGGATCTACATGTGAAGCAGAGTGCATGGCAGCCTCGGAGGCAGCGCATGAAGCAATATGGATGAAGGAGTTCATCACCGACCTAGGAGTCATACCCAATGCGTCGGGGCCGATCACTCTCTTCTGTGACAACACTGGAGCTATTGCCCTTGCCAAGGAGCCCAGGTTTCACAAGAAGACCAGGCACATCAAGCGTCGATTCAACTCCATTCATGAAAATGTTCAAGATGGAGACATAGAAATTTGTAAAGTGCACACGGATTTGAATGTCGCAGATCCGTTGAGTAAACCTCTTCCGCGAGCAAAACATGATCAACACCAGAACTCTATGGGTATTCGATTCATCACAATGTAACTAGATTATTGACTCTAGTGCAAGTGGGAGACTGTTGGAAATATGCCCTAGAGGCAATAATAAAATGATTATTATTATATTTCCCTGTTCATGATAATTTTCTATTATTCATGCTATAATTGTGTTATCCGGAAATCATAATACATGTGTGAATACATAGACCACAACATGTCCCTAGTGAGCCTCTAGTTGACTAGCTCGTTGATCAACAGATGGTTACGGTTTCCTGACCATGGACACTGGATGTCATTGATAACGGGATCACATCATTAGGAGAATGATGTGATGGACAAGACCCAATCCTAAGCATAGCACAAAGATCGTGTAGTTCGTTTGCTAGACCTTTCCAGTGTCAAGTATCATTTCCTTAGACCATGAGATCATGTAACTCCCGGATGCCGTAGGAATGCTTTGGGTATGCCAAACGTCACAACGTAACTGGGTGACTATAAGGGTATACTACGGGTGTCCCCGAAAGTATCTGTTGGGTTGACACGGATCGAGACTGGGATTTGTCACTCCGTATGACAGAGAGGTATCTCTGGGCCCACTCGGTAAGCATCATCATAATGAGCTCAATGTGATCAAGAAGTTGTTCACAGGATGATGTGTTATGGGAACGAGTAAAAGAGACTTGCCGGTAACGAGATTGAACAAGGTATCGGGATACCGATGATCGTATCTCGGGCAAGTATCGTACCGATAGACGAAGAGAATTGTATACGGGATTGATTGAATCCTTGACATCGTGGTTCATCCGATGAGATCATCGTGGAACATGTGGGAGCCAATATGGGTATCCAGATCCCGCTATTGGTTATTGGCCGAAGAGGTGTCTCGGTCATGTCTGCATGGTTCCCGAGCCCGTAGGGTCTACACACTTAAGGTTCGATGACGCTAGAGTTGTTATGGGAAATAGTATGTGGTTACCGAAGGTAGTTTGAAGTCCCGGATGAGATCCCGGACGTCACAAGGAGTTCCGGAAGTGTTCCGGGGGAACTAGGCTATGGCCAGCATGACCGAAAGGTGTTTTGGGAGCCCCGGCAAGCTTCCACCTTCTTGGCTTGGGAGGGAAGCCTCCTTGGCTTGGGAGGCAAGCTTCCACCTTCTTGGCTTGGGAGGGAAGCCTCCTTGGCTTAGGAGGCAAGCTTCCACCTTCTTGGCTTGGGAGAGAAGCCTCCTTGGCTTGGGAGGCAAGCTTCCACCTTCTTGGCTTGGGAGGGAAGCCTCCTTGGCTTAGGAGGCAAGCTTCCACCTTCTTGGCTTGGGAGGGAAGCCTTCCTGGCTTGGGAGGCAAGCCTCCACCTTCTTTCCTTGCCCCTATATATAGTGGAGGGGTGGGAGGGCAGGGGTGGCCTCTTCCCTGGCGCAGCCCTCCCTCCTCCTACACCTCCTCGTCCTCCATAGTGCTTGGCGAAGCCCTGCCGGAGAACCACGAGCTCCACCACCACCACGTCGTTGTGCTGACGAAGCTCTCCTTCAACTTCTCCTCTCCCCTTGCTGGATCAAGAAGGAGGAGACGTCCCCGGGCTGTACGTGTGTTGAACACGGAGGTGCCGTCCATTCGGCACTTGGATCGGATCTTCCGCGATTTGAATCGCCGCGAGTACGACTCCATCAACCGCGTTCTTGTAACGCTTCCGTTTTGCGATCTTCAAGGGTATGAAGATACACTCCCTCTCTCGTTGCTAGAATCTCCTAGATTGATCTTGCTGACACGTAGGAAAATTTTGAATTATTACTACGTTCCCCAACAGTACCGAGGGATCAAGCGATCCCATGGTATGGTAAGCATTGTCAATTACGCTTTGTGTACTAACCCATGGTCTTCGTGAGAGTTCTTTGTGGGGTTAGGTTGCGGTGTGCAAGTTCAAGTGAAGCGGGCAAGTTCAAGTAAAGCATCATGAAGAGATCAAATGCTTGAAGCTTGCCATCCATTGTGGTGACAACGGACTTGTGAAGATGTGCGGAAGGGTGACTCACCCATAGTGGAGTATGGGGGAGCAATCAACTAGTCTTCATCGAGCCAGCGCAATCGATGGTTCATCTTAAGGGAGTCAAGATCGTCATCATCTAGCTCAAGTGGACCATGTGCAAGGCAAAGTTTTGCTCTTAATAGGTTTTCTATTTTACCAGTCTCATGATGGTAGTTGGGAGACCGGGTTATAGGATCGATTGTCGTACTATCAAGGGGGGCTCTCGATGAGTAGCTTGATCGTATCGTTCATAGAGAGCTCAAACCATTGCATCCTTGCATCATATTTATTGGTTCTTGTTTGGTTCTTCTCTTTGTGAGTTTTGGAGCTTATGGTCATCTTGATGACAAGCTCGAGTTCATCGAAAACGGAGTTCACTCGCATCTTCAATGATGTTTTCGATGTTGGAGGTTATGTCGCTGTTTTGATGCTACTCGTCGTCTTGTTTCCAACAAGCTTGAGTTTGCTCAATTCAGAGCTCATATGAAGAAGTTGTGGCAGTTCTGGTTGGTCCCAGCGGTAGTACCGCTTGGGTGCTACAAGCGGCAGTACCGCTCCACAGCGGTAGTACCGCTGGTAGCCCCCAGCCGTAGTACCGTTGCGGCTTCGTGCTAGTACCGCCTCGATTTGAGGGGTCTTTTTCGTGTCGGGTTTTACGGTGCTAGCCGCGGCAGTGGAGGCGGTAGTACCGCTCGTGTGCGGTAGTACCGTCCTGACCACCGCGGTAGTACCACTCTGGGCCCAGCGGCAGTACCACGAAGGGGAGCGGTAGTACCGCTGGCCAAGCGGTAGTACCGCGGTAGTCAAAGCGGTAGTACCGCTCTCTGCGGGGCTGATATGGGGGTAACGGTTGGATTTTTCCCCCTCCTATAAAAGGGGGTCTTCTTCCCCAATGAACCTTATCCTTTGAGCTCGTGTTCTTCCCCCATTGTTGACCTTCTTCGAGCTTGCTAACTCTCAATCCCTCCATGGATTCTTGCTAGTTTTTGAGGGAAAAGAGAGAGGAGATCTAGATCCACATTTCCACTAATCACTTTCTCCTCTATGTGAGGGGAACCCCTTGGATCTAGATCTTGGAGTTCTTGGTGTTCTCCTTCTTGTTCTTCTTCTCATTTTCCGCCCTAGCATTAGTTGCTTCGGTGGGATTTGAGAGAGAAGGACTTGGGCACTCCGTGTGCCCTTGCCATTGCATTTGGTGCATCGGTTTGAGTTCTCCACGGTGATACGTGGAAGTTTCAAGTTGAGAAGCTTATTACTCTTGGGTGCTTGGTACCCTTGAGCTTGTTCCTCTTGGGTGCTTGGGCGCCCTAGACGGTTGGTGGTATTCGGAGCTCAATCATTGTGGTGCAAAGCTCCGGGCAAGCGTCGGGGTTTCCAACTAGGTTGTGGAGATCGCCCCGAGCAATTTGACGGGTACCGATGACCGCCCCCAAGGGTTGCCAAAGTGTACGGGTTCGGTGAACGCCCCCAAGGGTTGCCATTTATACGGGTTTGGTGACCGCCCTCAAGGGTCCCTTAGTGAAATCATGGCATCTTGCATTGTGCGAGGGCGTGAGGAGATTACGGTGGCCCTAGTGGCTTCTTGGGGAGCATTGTGCCTCCACACCGCTCCAAACGGATATTAGCATCCGCAAGGGTGTGAACTTCGGGATACATCATCATCTCCGTGTGCCTCGGTTATCTCTTACCCGAGCCCTTTACTTATGTACTTTACTTTGTGATAGCCATATTGTTTCTTTTCATATATCTTGCTATCACTTAGTTGTTTATCTTGCTTAGCATAAGTTGTTGGTGCACATAGGTGAGCCTAGTTGTTGTAGGTTTTGTGCTTGTCAAATTAACCGCTAGGTTTATTCCGCATTTGTTCAAGCCTAAACCGTAATTATTTTAAAGCGCCTATTCACCCCCCTCTAGGCGATGTGTACCCTCCAATTGGCCACGCGGCGGCGGTGACGGTGGCAGCAGCCGCGGCATCCTCGGCGGCCTTCTTATCGGCCTCGGCCTTCTTAGCGGCGGCACGGTCGGCGTCGGTCGACATGGTGATGACGAAGGTGGTGTGGACGTAGATGAACAGAAGCGAGCAGTCGCGTAGTCACTGCCCAAAAACCTAATCGCCCCTCTCCCGTCTACCGTGTACAAGGTGAACAGGATGGAGTCGCCGGCGGCAGCAGCAGCAGAGGAACGACATGGGCGTGGAGGCGGAGATGCGTTCTGTTTCCCTGCGGCTAGGGTTGGCAGCGCCCCACATATATATGTGCGGCCGCGTGTGGAGAGACGTGGGCTGAACCCACATCCAAGTCAGTAGCCCATGATCTGACGTCTCAGATCGTCCCTACCTGTCAAAGACTCTCCGTCCCTGACCGGCAAAAAGAAGCGCATAGGAGTGAGCTCAGCTCGGCTCAATCCTGCAACCCGCAACCCGCAACCCGGCGCGTCGTGGCGAGGCGAGCGGAGGAGGAGGAGTGCGCGAGGGCCTCATCTCTTCTCAAGCTCCAATAGCATGAGGTAGTGAATCCCTTATAAACCACTCCAACTCTCCTTCCACTTTCGGGATGGGACTAAACTTCCCACCACCTTGTCATGCCACCTACATGGGCCCTTAGAGATTAAATCTAAAATTGTCATATGGGCTCTAGGCCCATCTCATATTTCAACAGCGGCGGCTGGTGCGGTGGCAGCGGCACGGGGCGGTCCTCGGGGCTGTCTGGCAGCGGAGGCAACGGGCGGGGCGCCCCGGAGCAGGGCGGAATTCTTTCAGATCCAAGGGCTTATTTGTAAAACTGAATCGTTTCCCAGATATAATCACTTAAAGAGGGACTGCGGGTGCAATTTCCAGAAAACAAGAGGACCTTTTTGCAAAAGTGTCGTGATGACAGACGACCAGAAGCAAGTGGTTTATTAGTACGTAACTAGCACATATGTCCGTGCGTTGCAATGGAAGGATTATGACTATGTTTTAAAAAATTGGAACCGTGTAAAATCACACATGTTGTGCTATGGAGTAAGTAAATGCTAGCTGTCATGAATTAGGATTGCCTGAGTAACAAACTGGATCGTAGGAGAAGAGTTGCTAGCGACAAAAATGCGTCATCAATGTGTTCTTGGAGATGGGACTCATGGAACATGATAGCACTTGCTAGAGAATGATAGTCTGACGTTCCTCCAACATCATGTTGAGAACCCACCCGATGGCAAGCCAAGCAGCAATTCAGGTTGCTAATGTTATGGGCATCGCCGTCGCGGCTAAAGGAGACCATGTGAGGGAGGAGTTTGGACATGGGCGCACGAGGAGGGGTTAATATTATAGATGTTGGTACACAAACAATTCAGTCCATGCACTTAAGATTTACGGCCCCGGAAGAAATTTAGCACACCAAAAACAATGCATTATCTGAAAATAGCTTCAACGGGGGGTACGCAAAGGCAGGATACAATCCCGTTTAAATGTCAAATGCATACAGCAGGGTGTATGCCCTCATATAGCCTCATTTAATCCCACAAATTGTTCCGATTAATATCCATGCATGCTCACAAGTTATACTCTTGTTTCGCACCCTTATTCCTTATTCAGCCCACAATTGACTCACCTTTAATCCATGTTTAATGTCATGCAGCCTCCTATAGCCTCTTTTAATCCCATAAATTATCTCAATTAATATCCATGCATGCTCATGATTAAAGGCTGCCCACAATTCCTGTATGTAATGTCATTCACAGAGAGGCACCTCCTCCGTCCTGGTTAATTCCTGAGTTCTCTTGTTGGCAGGCTATTCGCGAACGTATAAGAATTGGTAGAATTTGATGTAAGAAGTTGAGGTGGGATTATTAAACTATGGAACCTGTGCGTCCTTCATCTGTAATATATTTTTCCAAAGTTTTCCAATGTAAACTCGAATAGATGCTTAGCCTAGTTGGCAGCTGCAGCTACTCCTAGTACACAAGGTCCTGAGTTCGATTCTTCACCTTGCCAGCTAATTTTTTCCTTGTTTTGCTGTAGTAGGCCCACTTGCGTGCCTGATGACCCATAACAGTAGCGCGGAGCAACTACCTGGCCCTGTACGTGAATATTTTTCGTTTTCATAGAACAAGAAAATTAGTACCACCTCGGATTTTCAAAATTCTCAAAAAATATAATATGGGTGAACGGATGAAAATTTTGTATAAACGCACCTTACTTTATTAGTAGGTATAGAGGTATAGATTATTTCTTTTCAATATTCCACTCAGTTTTAATTATTATATCTGATATGTATTTGTAAGATGTGATAGGTACATGAATATTATGACATCCAGCAGCAAGTAATTATAATGGGTGCGCTCATCCAAAAATATTGTAAGGGCATGTACAACGGCATCTAGTCGTATGTAACAAAGGACACGTAGGAAAAACGTGACGTGGGGGGAGTTAGAGCATTTTACGGCTGGCCTAACAGACAGCCTGCTATGTGGTTTATTTCTAATGGAGTATATAGATGACATGTACGGATGGTGCGTCTATACTGATGTACATGCCTCCGGATGGGCTCTCCTGCTGGGATCCCTGCACGCACTATCGTGCAGGGCCAACCAGCGGCCAACACGTGGCCTGGTGGACCCCATCACTAAAACAACCAGCCCGTATCTCTCTAATTACATAAAATCAGTAAAACTGCCTTTCTTTCTCGCGCGTATCAACAGATTGCCGCCAAAATCTCCAACATTCTTTCTCCTATCTATCTACTCCATTGTGGATCACACGAGAATAGATCAGGATCGGCAGAGAATTGCCCTCTCACGTGGACCAGCATCTACGGTGTTCTTCGGCATGGAAGGAGCTCCTGCGACTTCATCCATAGGTTTGTTGTTGTGTCTTGAATCTGCAAATTATCAACACTCTCATCATATGGAGGAGACAAGATTAAACAGAAACAAAGGAAGAGCTTAATCTATGACATGCAAATTAATCCTTGAGACTTAGCTCCACGTACTTCATCTTCCATAGGTCTGTTTCTTGTGTCTTCTTTGCCAATTGTAATGATAGAGATTATTGTATCTAAGAAAAAGGACAATGTTTTTCTAATGCTCCTATGAATACAGTGTGATATTTGGCAAAATATGTTGTCCCATCTTCAAGTGTTGTTCAGGTTTCACTACAACAGGACTCTGAATATTGTGTTTTGTTTTAACAAAACTGTGTCGTCCATGAACTAATTAGTATATGATATTTTTATGTTGTGTAGATCATGAGACCACTAATGTGGGAGAGGCAGGTCGAAACATAGATGATTATTACAGCAAAAGGTTAAAACCAGAGATAGGAATGGAATTTGAGAATGAAGATATAGCATATGAGTTTTATAATGCATATGCAGGACATGTAGGTTTCAGTGTTAGGAAATTTTGGCATGATAAATCCTCAACGAATGTTATTCGAACAAAGAAATTTGTAGGCTCAAAGGCAGGTTTCAAGGACAAGAGCAAGGAACAATGCCAGCGGAAGCGAGCAGATACAAGAGTTGGCTGTCTGGCAGAGATGACCATCAAAATAAGTGCTAACAGAAAATATGTTGTAAGCAGCTTGGAGGATGCCCATAATCATGAACTCGTAACTCCAAGCAAATCCCATCTACTGCGATCCCAAAGAAGAATTACAGAAGCTCAAAAGGCCCAGATTGACATATTGAATGATTCGGGTATTAGACCAAAATCTAGTCATGAAGTGATGAGTAGGCAAGCAGGGGGCCGACAAAGTCTTTGCTTCGGTCACAAATCCTAGCTTCACCATGTCAAATCAGTACTCCAACTTGCAAGTACTGCAGAGTGCCATGCCTCTAGTACCACATGCTACGAACTACAGTTTGCAAGTATCGTCGCATGCTATGCCTCCACTACCACATGCTGCGAACTACAGTTCGCAAGTATTGTCCCATGCTATTCCTCCGAACCCACAAGCTATGAACTACAATTCGCAAGTATTTCCGCGCGCTATGCCTCCGCGCCCACAAGCTACAAACTCCAATTTGCAAGTATTGCCGCGTGCTATGCCTCTGCAACCACAGGCAGAAAACTACAATTTGCATCTACTTCCTCAGACTATGACACCAGTGCCATAGCCACAGAATTATAATTTGCAAGTACTGCATCACGGACTGCCTCAACTACCGCAGGCAGATGCTACTTTTTTTCAGCAGTTACTCAGCTTGCAACCACAGCAACCATATTTCTGTTATGGCACTCAACCAAGTCAGGTATATTTACTTGGTTAGTCGTTAAAAATTAAGACGAACATGCATAGGTCATTCACTTCCATTAACTTTAAACTGTATGTAGAGTTCTGTATTGATACCGAACTCGGAATGGCCAGCATATCAAATGACCAGCTGCCGACTAAGGTATTGTTTCACTTACAAGTCAGACTCTCAAATTCAAGTTTATTTCTCACACGAAATCGTTCCTTTTTTTTATTTCAGGACTTGGGTAGCCAATCAAGCCATGGACAAGATAGCACTTTTAAATAGCTCATTCGCAAAAAAAATAGCTCTATATAAACTTTGCTTCTGAGGATTGCTCTACAAAACAATTATGTCCCCATGTAATAGTTTATCTTACTGTTCCTTTTGGTGTGAGATGTATAACGGATTTATTCTAAATGGGTATATATAGGTGCACCGATTAGTTGCTGGTTGTTTCTCCGTGGTTCCATCCACAAGGATCTTTCACCAATTTGAGATTTCTGTGACTGTCGTGTGACTAAAAACAGAGAACGTAGCTGAACATAGCTACATGACGCTGCCTAGTTTGAAGTCATTGAAAGCTAGTTTAATCTCAAATTAACGGTTATCTTAGCAACATACTAGCAGTAATTAATTGGATAGCCCTTGTACTAGTTTGAAGCCATCGTAAGCTAGCTACACGATAGATGAAGAAATCAGCTACCACTAACCTGTAACCTCTGTCCGGCGAGTGTGCATCTGGCTCCCGTCTTGATGTGCGCCTGCACGGCCTCTTGCGGCATCCCAGCGAAGCAGTGCTGCAGCCAGCCGGCCGCATGCCCTGCAGTTCCCCACCTTCTCCAAGGGATCTGGTCGGTCCAGGAGGGGAATGGCGGCATGCCAGAGCAGCTGCTCCAGCCTTGGCCGGGGCTTGGGCGCGCCGGAGTCAGGCAGCGGCAGCCGCGGCTGCTCCCTCTGTCGCTCGCCACGACCACGACGCTGCCGGACGGCGGACCTCACTTTCTGGAACTCTCTATCTCTCTCACTCACGGAGCTTAGTTCAGTGGAATAATGGTAGTACTAGCTCGAAGCGTCCGCGGCGGATAAGGCAAGGAGAAGGACTTTTCAGAAAATTAAACAAAACAAAATCTAGTTATTAAGTGGTGGGGTCCACCAGGCCACGTGTTGGCCGCTGGTTGGCCCTGCACAATAGTGGGTGCAGGGCTCCCAGCAGGAGAGCCGAACCCCACATGCCTCAACCCCGCTGTTTCTTTTGCTCGCAGCTTGCGAGGAGGCCAGGGCGCGCCTTCGTCCAGCCGCGGCCTACCTGCTGTGTCAGTCAGCCCAGCCGCCTCGACTCGGCCTTCTCTGCTCCCACTTTTTGGAAATCGCGTGTCCTCCGTCGAGCGAGGGCGCCGGTGGTGGTGTTCGCTCGGTGGACTCTGTTCCATTTTCTTCGCTCCTTCACGCTTTGGCGATTCCTTCCGTTCCCTTTCTCTGCTTGTTTTGATTTCTAATGTAGCTTGTTGATTCTCATGGCAGCTCTCGTACACATATAAATTGGTGAGAATATATGTATATCAGCGAGGTGGGACAATTTAATTGAAGTGCAGTTGCAAAGCTCGTTGTATCTGAATTTAGCCACCTAAAAAGGACAGCGGGTTGAATACTCAAAAGCATAGGGTCTTTTCTGTAAGAACGAAACGTTTTCTTCGAGAGTCACTTAAAATAGGACTGCGGGTTGAATACCTGAAACAGTAGGGACTTTTGTAGATGCCCTTACAATGTTTTTGGATGAGCGCACCCATTATAATTACTTGCTGCTGGATGTCATAATATTCATATACCTACCACATCTTATAAATACATATCAGATATAATAATTAAAACTGAGTGGAATATTGAAAAGAAATAATATTTATTAAGGGAAATGATATTTGGGGCTCACAGGTATTTGCTGATCATCAAGGATATTCCTCAACTAAGAACGAAACGTTTTCTTCGAGAGCCACTTAAAATAGGACTGCGGGTTGAATATCTGAAACAGTAGGGACTTTTTTACAAAAAACGTTGACGACGTACGACCAGAAGCACTTGGTGCTTTATTAGTAGATAAAGATAAAGACTAGTACAAATGCCCTACGTTGCAACGGGCATAGAAACTCGCAAAATCTGATCTATCTGCTATTACGTTCCATTTTTTTATTCAATTATGATAAACATCGATAATAAGGTTACATTGATTATTACCTTTTAGAGTCTGCATTTTGGACGTTAAGAAGCCACCTTAGCTTTGTTCATCGGATAGAAGAGTAATGGCCCATGGAATAGTCTGTGAATACTTTTTTTTCAAAAAAACATGACTATTTATTTATTTTTATATAAGAGTAGTGAACGCTTTATTCAAATTGAATTTTTTAAGGAAAACATTTTCTGAACTGAATTTTTAAAAATGTGAATATTTTAATTTTCTTTGAATATTTCTATATGTATTTTTTAAATGGAACATTTTTTGTGGTTTTGACCAGTTTTTAAAGAGTGTTACATATACATCTATGTGCAAATTTTAAACTATTTTTCTTACTATATTAAAATGTTTTTAGATATAGTTCGTAGTTTGGTTGGGAAGAGTTATTGTTTTTTTTTCATTATTTGGGTTTGGCCCAAACAAAGAAGGCATATGGCAATAAAAATATTATACACATAACATTTTTGTTGAAGTAATTTAACTAGACGCAATTGTTCCTTCGCACGCTAAGCATGGCATCTTCTTGTCGGAAACAACAACTTGAGTTTGATCAGACTCTATGGCCATGACTTCTAACTGTGTTTTGGCATTGGTGGTATATCAACATGTATATATAGGCAAGCTCAGCAGTGTCCGTTTGCAAAACACATTGGTGGTATATATCAACGTGTATATATAGGCAAATTCAGCAGTGTCCGGCGGATCTCATGGGGTCCGGTCGGTTTTTGTCTTCGGTGGGTCTGACTGGATCCGGTCTTCGTTCATCTACGTCTATGTGTTTGCAGGTTGGATCCTTCCGATCTATGCTTCTCTTCATCGGCGGCGGTTGCTGTTCTGGTGTGCTGGTCCTATGAGACCTTAGCACGCCGACTTCCCTACTGTCTACTACAACAATGTTTGTCCGGCTCCGACGAGGGAGGGGTGATGACGATGGCGCGCCTTCGGCTCGCTCCACTGATTGTTGTCTTCGCTAGGTGGTCTACGGACCTGCATGTAAATTTTACTTTTTGTGCTTTTTGTACTACCTTGACAGTTGATGAATAGATCGAAAGTTTTCTTGCAAAAAAATTCAGCAGTGTCCGAAAGAAGTTCACTTTCCCGTTGTACGTCGTAGGTCCGTGTTCGTTTGCTTTCTGCCTGTACGTTTTGTTTTTGTTGGGCATGAGCAACGCATGCAGTAGCAAACCTGCATGCAATGCATCACACAAGAGGTCGGGGCTTGCCTGCTCCTGCCTCCTTGCTGTTCCTTTTAGCACTGATCCAGCAAAAAATTTCTCCCACGTTTCTTTTTTATTGCCAAAAGAGAAAGCAAGAAATACCTCATCCAATTGGCGATATATGCATATCGTTGAAACCTCCTTTGGCCAATACGTCCATGGGATAAAGTCCGTTCACAGTAGCCATGCCATGTTGACGCCGTCCTGGCGCCCAAAGCTGCAAGTTCTTGAATCTCGATACTGGCATGTTCGCGCCCCAGCGAGCTCGCCGTGCTTAATGTTGGCTGGCCGTCCTCCAAGAGATCACCGGCATGCAACTGAGCATGGTGCAAAATTATGGAGACCATCCACTCTCCAGTGATAGCATGCTCGAGTACCCGTGTAGCACCCGCCGAATTCTGCCCGCCCTCGCCCTTGCATGTACAGCCTCATGCCCTCATCCACGGCCTTTGGCGTCCCCATTGCCACTCTATCCGCCTCAACGCCCCCCTCCCCCCC
>NC_057806.1:40457770-40467636 GCF_018294505.1 Triticum aestivum | reverse complement strand
CCCTATATCTTTGACTTGTACACACAAACAATTTCGATGGCTCTCTTCATCGATCTCGCACCCACCCACTTGATCCTCTCTTTGACTCTATCGATAGCTATGACCCCTCCCTCTCTTCTCGTGGATTGCCCGACCCTCTATGTATGATATGGATAGGCCTCCATTTCACACACATTGCATGCAAAATTTTGTTTGAGATGTCATCGACACATATTCCCACAAATAATTCACGAAATCAACCCCCACCCCAGCCCCCACCCCAAAACAAAAAACACTCACGAACGCGGTTTGTATCTCTCACACACACCCCACGTAGGTGGGGGACGTGCACGAAGAGAAGAGGTGAAGCACGACGCATGTACTCCCGTCTCTTTCCCAACCACACCCGCGCGGGTACACGGTGGAGCTCATTTCTGTACAAAAAAGGCAGCCCACGTGGTAATTTGGCATGTGTACTGGTTGTCCACTTGGTGGAGGGAGGATCGTCTACCACGGGTGAACAAACAAATTGCGACTTGACGTGTTATGTTAAAAAAGAGGCAAACCATGTGGGGCCTACCTTAGAGGCAAGGCTCTATACACTGGAGTACTTTTGATGTGTCCCGTCAACTCGCAGAACAAGGAGAAGCTTGCTTAGTACGCCGTCTCCCCCGCCCACGGGCGTGGTGGTTCGCAGGATGAGGTGAAGCTTGCTTACTACGCCTTACGCCCGCTCCCTCGCCCATGCGCGCGGTGGATCGTAGGACGAGGAGAAAAATTTACTACTCCCTCCGTTTACTCCTCGTCCCTACTACCTTGGTTATAGAGATTATACTATCATATTGTTTGGAATATATATGTCCTGTAGTAGATTTCAATATGAACTACTAGTACATACTCCAAACACTGATGTATATAGACGTATTTTAGAGTGTAGATTCACTCATTTTGCTCCCTATGTAGCACTCTCCCTCGCCCACGTGGAGGACGTGCAACAATTCATTCGGTCTCATATAGCCAGAATGATATATACTGCACTACCATTATTGCTCGACTTCCCAAAGAGGCGAAGAGCCAATCGCAAGGTTAATATCTTGGAGATGCCAAGCGCAAGGTTATAGGAGAACGAGTAGTAGGTGCCGCGTCATTTATAAATAAAGTTTTTTTTCTTCAGTGGCACGTACGCAATATGATAGGTTCACATGAAGAGAAAAGGAAACCGCTCCACTATATACATAGTCAGGACGGGCCAGCCTACACGGTTGCTTGCTGGGGTTGATCTCTTCACACTCTCTCGCACAAAATGACTGTGGCCACATCTCTAACATCCCGACGGATCACGTCCGCTTGGGGAAGGGGTGGATGCTTAGTGTAGATGCGGTGGCCGTCGCCGACGGTGAAAAACCACTGTCGGCACATCCCGATCAGGTGTCCCCGCCGTTCTCTCTCACAAAGCCGGTGAGGTTGCCTTCGTCCCTTGCTCACTGCCGCGACGTGGGCAGTTGCTGCCTCCCGCCGCCCTCCTCAAGGTTGAGCTACATCCCTCAGGTACAACTCCCTTTACAGCCGGCTTGCACCACTACTCCATCTGCCCACATCACTCCCTGTGGATATTTCTCTACTTCTTTGCCCCGCACATACCTCTACTGGCTTCTACGTACTGTATTTGTGATGATTTTATGTCTCATCAACTAGTCCCAGTAATCTTATTCTAATCACGCCTGTTCAATTTCTTTGCCATAGGGATGCTCATCCTGATTTTGGTGAAACTGCACAAAATGATCCGATGGTCAAAAGGTTGCAAACTTCATTTATTAGGAAGCTCGAACGTTGCCAGCAAATTGAAGCCTGGTCAGGGTTCACGGTTCAAGGGCTAGGGACTGCATGGATCGTTTTTTTCTTTAGCTGCCTCTGTTCCAAAATAAGTGTCAACTTAAGTACTAGTACAACATTGTACCAAAGTTTGCACAAGTTGAGAAACTTATTTTGGAACGGAGGGAGTACATATTTGCTATGATCTGTCAATCATTGAGATGCAATAGCATGCATGTTAGTCTCCTTTGTATTTGATGAAATGTTGCAACGGGCAACCTTGGACGCAAGATACATGTAACAGAAGCTGGGAGCTTCATAGCATTGTACAAATTTATCTCGCTGATAAATTACAGTACGTACTATACTAGTACTTCCTCCGTTCCTAAATATAAGTCTTTGTAGAGATTTCACCATGAACCACATGCGGATCACTGAGCCTGCGTGTTTTCACTGCTCTTGCACGCCTCCGCTGTAAGAATGGAGAAAATTGTAATCTAGTAGGTATACCTCCTTTCGCCGAAAGCGTGGGACATCCAGCAGTCCTACGACCTCAGTAATAAAGACCAATGAGCCGTCAAATCACATAGACCCAGCAGTAAGTTGGACGGACGAAGAAACCATCACTCTTGTGCCAGTGAGAGGTCGCGTCCGCTCTGCCCGGGCATGAATGCGGCACCGATTCTTTGGAGCGGCGCTGACTGTTTCAGGTGGGAAGCGCGTGTGGGTGATGGAGGGGCTTTGGGTGGGCCAGGCTGGTCAGGAGCGGCCGTGGCAGCTGTCCGCATGTCCCTACCGGACACGGCCGGAAACGAGAGGATGCACCGACTCTCGCGGCTAAAATCGTACACTACACAACATCTCTCTGTAGGAGTAGGTTGATCTGTCGCTCTCTCTAACACACACACATGCTGTTAAACACACACACACACACACGCGCACCTTGGTCCCGTTGCACCTTCTAATGTGACTTATTACACCTAGATGGAGGGAGTAGTAAGTATACGAGATATGGTGGCACACTGACTTAAGTCAAATACAAGTGCCCAAAATTTGTGTGCATGTTATAATAAGGATTCAGGAATGTATAAAAGGTTATTTCCCTCTCGTTGAACATAACAGGAGGGTTGTGTAGCTGGTTAGCCTGTTCGCTCATCAAACTTGAGGTCTCGGGTTCGATAACTACACTTGAGCATAATTTGTGCCAGGAGGATTCTTTGACTGGTCAAAATGTTTTCTTGGGTTTGCACGCTTCACACTCTCTCTCTAGTATATATATACACGCTGGAGCCTTAGCGCTTGTAGTTGCTCTCTTCACACTCTCTCACCCTCTCCCGCTGGAGCCTCAACGCTTGTAGTTGCTCTCTTCACACTCTCTCGCCCTCTCCAGATCTAACCAAGACTTCGTTGGCCTCTCTCTCCCCTCACTGCTGCTCAAAGAGCCGGCAGGATCTGTCCGCCAAGAAGGGAAGGAGGCTTAATGCTGTCGCCGTCGGCGAGGGACTACCGGCGCAGCTGTTCACTTTCCACCCAGCGGCGGCGTGGGAGGGCCTCCGAGCCCTCCTTCTTCGCCGCCGTCCCGTCGCCCGCCGAACCACGCCCCAAGAACCTTAAGGTATAATTTACTTACTCCACATGCATTGCTCTAGCTGCATGTATACCATGAATCTAGGACGCGGTTCAAAGAGGAAAGGAGTGGGAAAAGTTGTATATAGCATGAATCTCGGACGTGGTTCAAAGAGGAAATGAAGGGGGAAAGTTGTATAGCATTAATCTAGGACGTGGTTCAAAGAGGAAAGGAATGGGGGAAAGTAGTGGGGAAAGTTGTATCACATAAATCTAGGACGTGGTTCAAAAAGGACAGGAAGGGGCGAAAGTACTAGTTCAAAAAGGAAAGGAAGGGACAAGGCTGTAGAGTTTGAGCAGGACTAGATTTGCTGCGCTCACATAGGGAAAGGCGTCTGATAACAAAACTGGGACAAACACGGACTGACACGGAGTTTTTTTAGTCCCTACCCCAAAATATCCTTGTAAACAAACACCCTCTAATAATGCCGCTGCAAAATTGATGCAATGCCACAATTAAAAGGAAATTACATGTTTACCGAATTTTATTGTTAATATAATCTCTATGTTAATATTAATCAATGCCACCATTTGAGAAATGCTACTATCTTGCTTTATTTCCCATTTAGATAAGGTAGATGCTTCTTTTTGTTGGCTTCTGTGTCATCCACCGTTATTGACCACTAATTGTTTCCTTTGCACCTCTGTGTAAACAGGGTTATCTGCTTCACCTCGTTGCCGTTGTGACCTTTTGTTGCACTGCACAAAACACTTTTGTTTTAAGAGTGTTTTGTGCAGTTCAACCAAAATGTCACACCGACAATGTTGCTTGATTGCTTGATCTTAGTGGAACTGCACAAGAGGAGATCTTACTTTCTATCCGTTAAGGCGAATTTTGTTCAGATCTTCTTCTTGTGAGTTGTTTGAATTCCGCATCATGAGAGGTCAGTACTAGCCTTCTTTCACATGATTCTGCAGTGTGCATTCATATGTTGTGCTACTTGTACAATAATGTTGCTTGATTTTAGTGAACTGCACAAATGGAGACAAGACTTCCAATCTGTATGTGCACCGTAATATCCCATTGAGGTAAGATATGGATATTTCACAACTGCTGGCCTATATTTTGCCACTTTCATCAGAAAATTAAGTTTAGTACTATACTTGTGCTCCCTAATTGACATGCCAAATCTTACATTGAAGGCGAAGCTTGTTTGTTATTGAACCAAGTGATGAAGGGGAAGAACAAGGAAAAGAAAAACAAAAATCAACTCCCGGTGCTGTAATGAAGCACTGGAACTGTGATGGCACAAGTAATGATATAGTTTTGCATCTTAATTTATTGCTATGGCTGGAACGAGCAATTGTTTTGCCATTGATTTGATGCCACTCTTAATGTAATATGTTATTATCTCTACTTGTGCAAACAGGGATCTTCTTTGAAGATACCATATATTTTAGTGGAACTGCACAAGAAGATGTTGGGAACATTAAACTAATCGAGGAGTATATAGTAAGCTTGGCCACCACCATAGATAGCAACAGATGGTTCCGGAGAAATGCTTCATTTGTATGCTCTACACAATAAGCCTCCTGACAAAGGTTGGTACTCGCCCATTGATTTCATCCATATGATTGAGCTTTGTCATCTCTATTGGTGTTGTGCTACTGTTTAGATACTGTCATGAAAAAGTGGTATTGTCCTTGAGAAGTGCTTCATCTGTGCTGTTTTAAATATTTCCTTTCCTTTTTTTCAAGCAAACTGTGATGCTAGCATTTAGTAGTCCTCTTGTCGTTGCACAACAGGATCATCTTCCTCTGAAGAAGAATATGGAGTACGTGAAGTGACTAGTTCCGATTATGTCAGGATGAAGAAGTCCTGTCTATCTTATCATCAGAAGGAGCAGTTGAAGGATGGTTACATTACTCCCCACAAGACCAAACTAACTTCAGCTCAGAAGGACTGACAAAATCTCCATTTTTTGCTGTTGTTCTAGGATTCTTTCTGGTGAGTTCCAATTTTCTAAAAGTGTGCTCTACATGGACCATGTATGTGCCTGTTGAAACTGTCAATTCATAGTACAATTTGCTCTATACTAATCACTTCTTTGTATTTGTGCAAACAGGGGTGCTCAGCTTGATTTCAATGGGAACTGCACAAAATGTTCATGAATACATCGAATCATTCATTTCCACCACAAGAAAGGAGGTGCCGATAAGTTCAAGGCGTTGCAACATATAAGGGCGAAATCATACAAGCTACGCGCGAATTTTGTTGATTTTGGTGGAACTGCACAAAAAGAACAGCTGGTTTATTTAGCACGAGGTGCCATGTCAATGTCCAAACTGATGGCAAACCCTGCCCATTCCACAATCGCGGGCATTTGATATTTTGGAATGGGACAACCTTGTCAAATTTTGCTCATTCATTTTAGCAAGACATGCGTTTGATATTTTCAAATGGGACGCCCTTTGCTGTCAGCAGCGTCGATCAATTTTTTATTTATTCTTTAGTTGTGAAGTAAATATTGCCTCTGACATGTGAGTCGCTGAGATGCATAATCATCGATTGTATTGAATGTTCTCTATGGATTTCCTGGCCTGTGTGTTTGATTGCAATGTACAGAAACGCTAAAAAGCTGCTCAAACTCTTTGTACTCCTTCTGTTCCTTTTTACTTCGCACATTGTGTAAGTGCATACTTTTTTTGTATAAGATTGGTCAAAGTAGAGATACTTTGACTGTAGACAAAACTTGTATGCAGACTAGAAAGGACCGGAGGGAGTACATGTGAAACTACTGCAAACGAGGTGATCACCCTGGGAATAATGCTAGTACGTATTGTTTTGCATGTTTATCCAATGCCAGTGATACAGGAATTCGAACTAATCGAAATAAATTCATTCATACATGGTCGGATTTCATATAAACATGCCAGATTTCATTACATTTCAACTATAAAGGGGTGCGCTGGATGTATAATTAATTAACCGGACTAGCTTGTCATAGCGATTAGGGCAACTAGGAGCCCAATGATCAGCAGCGTTATTCTCCAGCACAACTCCCCGACTCCACGTCACCGCCGCAAGAAGCTAACCGGCCGTCAATGGTCAATCCGCCTAGCTTGGCTTCAACAGGAGGGTAGCAGCGGTGGCCTTACTTGGACCCGAGCGGCGGCGACCTACCGTGTTCTACTCTTCCTTGTTTTCTGTGTGGCGCGGCCTCGTTGGCAGCGGGGTGGGGCCTCGGCGGAGCCGGCGATGTCCTCTGTCTCGTTGCCGGCGGGCGGCGCCTCATCGGAGCGGTGGAAATCCTCCCTCGCATTGCCGGTAGGGTGGGGCCTCGGCTGAGCCGGCGATGTCCTCTGCCTCGTTGTTGGCGGGGCGGGGCCTCAGCGGAGCCGGCGGTGTCCTCTGCCTCGTTGTTGGCGCCGCGAGGCCTCGGGGAGCAGGGCCTTGTCGACACCAGTGGAGCGGAGACTCGTCGGAGCCGGCATTGTCCTCTACCTCGTCCTCGGTCTCGCCAAACAGCGCCTCGCCCGCTTCATCGCCCTCTTTGCTAGCCTCTTTGTAGGCGGCCGCAGCCTCCGCCACCCGCATGCGGTACCGCCAGCGCTCGAGGCAGCCCTCGCGGGCGGAGCAGTACGAGTCGAGCAGCGCCTCCTGCTCCGCCCGCTCCACGGCGATCTGCTCCTCCGCCTGCAGGTGCTCCTGGAGGAGATGGTGGTTGTAGGCGGCGTCGGCCTGTGCCTCCCGGAACTGCTCCTGATGCATCTGCCTCACACTGTCCATATATTGGGCACGGGCCTCGCCGATGGTCATTGTGCAATGCACCGGCGAGGATGGCGCGGAGGAGGGGGTTGGCGCCGGATCGTCGACTACCATGTTCTCCATTGGGACGTCGTCGTCCTTCGGCTGCCTGCTGGCCAGCCGGTCGGCAGCAATGGCTGCCATCTTCTTGTGGTCCATCGCCCGCCCGTCGCAAGAGCGCTGGAGCGCGAGGAAGCCATGGTGGGCAGTAGTGGTGTGGACAGGAGAAAGGGAACGTATGCGGATGACTGCGGTTATGGCTGGCGCAACAGTTTATATAGCAATGGTGGGCGGGCGGAGGGACGGACGTGTGGCACCGGAGTAGCCGCCTCGGCAACCGCGTATCATTAATGTGGGCAGCAGATGGACGGACGGACGACACTTGTGTCGTTTGAAGGCGGAGCAATCGCTTGCACCGGGAAGCGGGGCGGGCGGCGCTGACTGTTTTGGGCGGAAAGCGCGCGTGGGCGAGGAGATGACTTTACTTCGAGAGGATGACAATGGGGACCCACCAGGTCCATAGCCTCACGTACGCAAGTGCCTCCGTATTATATATATATGTATAAAACTATTCTCCCTCCGTCTAGGTGAATAAGTCGTATTAGAAGGTGCATCACGACCTAGGTGCAAGCAGATTGGTGGAAAAGAGGAATATTTCTCTCTTCTAAACACAACATTTAATCACAGCAGTTAAGATGATGCCTTATTAGCTACCCATGCAGGCCATCGTAATTCATAGCATGCAAAGTGCTTTTATTTCTTGCCTAATAACCGCATGGACGTGCTGCATGCATTGGTCCTTGCCCGAGCAAAAAAAAGGGAGGAAAGGGGTTTCCACGGGAGACAACGAGGCAGAGGTGGAAGCGCTCGTTGCAGTAATTTATTTTGCTTCCCCCTGGTTTCCTGACATCACGGTCCCACACCATTGTCAACCTATGTAGTAGTCAATAAACGAGAGAATTGCACAAGAAGCGGCCGACAGCTGGGACCAAGCAGCTCGAGCAGTATTTGTGTTTTTGAGGTGTGAGCACTACAGAGTTTTTCGATGTTTAACCCAGATATTAATATTTCTCCTCTGAAGAACAACGAAAACATTGCTGCAAGTATTAACTGGGCGGGCTGTGGCCCGTCTAGCCCAGGCCAGATATCCAGCCCAGATATTAATTTTTTTTCAAGCTGAAAATGGCTAGCCCAGCTATACTTTTTTTAGGAATACCCAGGCAAGGTCAAGTTGTTATTCTCCGCCCCGCTGGGCTGCAAATCTTTCCTAGGAGGGATGCATTAGGCTTAACAAGAAAATGGGCTTTAAGAAATAATAAATGGGATGTAATTATAAAAACTGGGCAGTAACTATAAAAAATGCACCAAACACGTGATTACTTTATAAAATATTATTTTTGGATATTGAAATTTTTAATTTCATTAATTGTTGCGAGCGCAATGTTTCGTTGGATTTTTACATAATATAAATTTATTTAATCTGACTAGAAATTTTGGGATAAAAATATTTCGGATCCCATCAAAATGTGGGAATTTTTTTTGAATTCTGTTTTGAACGGTTGGTTGAAATGGGTTGTACTTTTAACAAACTGTAAATGAGCTGTAGTAAATTCCATTAGAATTCAAAAATGGGCTACACATTCTTACAAATCTCAAATGGGCTATAAGTTCTCTGCCACACACTTCTGGCCTTACTAAGTTGATGCGTCCCCTAAAAAAACAGAGTTGATGCGTATGCAAGGTTTTGTCAACTTATAGTCAACACACGGTTCTAGCAGCAGTGGCCGTTGAATGTCCATCCAATGGATGCCGTGCTTCTTCTTCAATCTCGGATATTCTAGCTTCACCCGCCCAAAAAATGATTCCTCCCCCTGACATCTGGGGCGCACCGTTTCGGAAGCTGACCTGTGGGCCTACTAAGTTGACGTACCAAGGGCTTTGTCAACTTAGTCAATATATAAACGATTCTAGCTGCAGTGACCGTACGATGTCCATCCAACGGCCGTAGTGCTTCTTCAACCTCTGGTCTTCTTGCTCCAGCCGCCCAAAGCAGTGCCGGTCGTGCCGCCTGCTCCTGCCTCCCGTGGCCGGCTGTGCTGCCGCAGAGGCCTCACCGCCCCCTACTATTCCCATCGCTAGCCAGGCCCTGCGGCGACGACAGCCTCACACCGCAGCCGAACGAGTGAACCCTCATACTCCTCTCCGCGTGGGCATCCACTGCCGCGTCTTCACCGGCTCCGCCTCGTCCCCTTCCTAGGCCTCACCGTCGTCCACCGCCCTGGTGCTCTCGGCACGGCATGGTCAACATGGTCAAGGAACGACTTCCATCGGACGTGGACTGTACGTGGAGAGGCTGACAGCTGGGTCCACGGCGGCAGCAAGGAAGTGCCTCCTTATTACGCAGAAAATAATGATTCCTCCACCTGACAGCAGGGACCCACCGGACGGGCCACCGTATTTCATGAAAAAACGTTTCCCCCTGACTGCTGGGACCCACCAGCTACACCTTCGCGCGCAAGGAAGTGCGTTCGGGCCAAAAAAAACGATTCGCCCCCCTGACTACTGGGACAATCCAGCTACATCTTCGCACGCAAGGAAGTGCGTCTAGGCAAAAAAAGAAAACCAAAACAATTCGCCCCCCTGACTGCTGGGACCCACCGCCCCCCGACTGCTGGGACCCACCAGCTACATCTTCGCATGC
>NC_057806.1:40456890-40457516 GCF_018294505.1 Triticum aestivum | reverse complement strand
AAACGGTTCGCCCCCTGACTACTGGGACCCACCAGCTACATCTTCGCAGGCAAGGAAGTGCCTGACAGTCGGGACCCACCTGGTCGAAGCGTACGTAGCATTGTCATTCTGGTCGCGAACATGTATGTACATATATACTGGTTGATGTACAGGCGCGCACGTGTCGTAGTAAAGGCGCGCACGTAGCATGTACACGTACGTACAGCGGCCAGGGTGCAAGAAAGAAAATACGGCCACGTATGTGTACATACGGGCGGGGTCTCGAACGCCTACTCGCGCGTACGTACAGCGAGGGCTCGTGTACATGGCTGGGTCGGAACAGAGAAACAGCGTCATCGTCGTGTTCATGGGGAGGCAACGGAATGCGTGGTTGTGTTCATCGGGAGGCAACGCGACTGGGTCGGAACGGAATGCGTGGTCGTCTTCATCGGGAGGGCTGGACGGAAGAGGCGACGGAAACGAGGCCTGGCGTACCGCACAACGGAGGAAACGGACCTCCTACGGTCGACACGGGGGTCCTGTTGATCGGGAGGGGTGTGGCGTACTGCAAAACGGAGGAAACGGACTTGTGTTGGAGCGCTACGGTCGAAACAGGGGTCCTGTTGATCGGGAGGGGTGTGGCATAC
>NC_057806.1:40456132-40456409 GCF_018294505.1 Triticum aestivum | reverse complement strand
GACTTGTGTTGGAGCGCTACGGTCGAAACGGGGGTCCTGTTGATCGGGAGGGGTGTGGCGTACCACAAAACGGGACTCCACGGGATACTGTTCATCTCCACCGTCGACCTCCTCCAGCCTCCACGGGCTACCGTCGACCTCCTCCAGCCTCCATGGGCTCCTGTTCATCCAGCCTCCACCGCGCGCTACTCCACCGGCTACTATTCAACCACCCTCCACCGTCTACTGTTCATCCAGCCCTCCACACTAGGGGGTCCTGTTCAACCACCCCTCCATC
>NC_057806.1:40440189-40456121 GCF_018294505.1 Triticum aestivum | reverse complement strand
CCGGCTACTATTCAACCACCCTCCACCGTCTACTGTTCATCCAGCCCTCCACACCACGGGGTCCTGTTCAACCACCCCTCCACGGGCACCCCTCCACCGTCTACTGTTCATCCTGCCCTCCACACCACGGGGTCCTGTTCATCCACCCCTCCACGGGCACCCCTCCACCGTCTACTGTTCATCCAGCCCTCCACCACACCACGGGGTCCTGTTCATCCAGAGGCAATGCCACCACTCACTGTTCATCCAAACCCCACCCGCAACACTCACTGTCCATCTAGAGGCAGCATCAATTGGCTTTAGTTAGTAGCAGTAGCCAAGGAATCGCTCGATCGGGTTCAGTTAACAGCCATCGATCGATCGCTCGGGTTCAGTAACGCGTAGCCTGCAGTGCAATCGCTCGGGTTCAGTTAGAGCCCAACGCCTCGCTCGGGTTCAGTTAGAGCCAACGCCTCGCACACACGCGCGTACGTGTACGAGAGAAATGCGCATCGCTCGGCCCCCGACCTCCCACCGTAACCGGGAACTCCCCGAAATTTTCCTCCCTCTCGCTTCTACCACGGTTTTTTCCGTCATGGACGGCCCAAAGAATGTCATGCAGCTGCGTCTCCGGCCCGCCCAGGATGAAAAGCCCATTTTCTGTCATGATTTTTTGTCATAGAAGTAGGAGCCCACCACATCTATGATGATACCGGGTTTTGTCACAATTATCGTCATAGAAGTGTCATATGTATGACATAAATTTTTTTCGTTCGACCCAAAATGTCACGGATGTGTCTTTTTTTTGTAGTGATACAACCTTTCCTCAAGAAAATTGTCGAGGAAACAATGTTTTGACATCCTATCTGCAAGATTTCATAAATAATGCAGTAACTGCTAATATAATTCCAACAGACTCTTAGCATCGCTACGAGTGAGAAAGTCTCATCGCAGTCAACTCCATGAACTTGTCGGAAAACATCTTAACGACAAGTCGAGCTTTCTTAATGGTGACACTTACCATCATTGTCCGTCTTCCTTTTAAAACCCATCTGCACCCAACAGCCTTACGACCATCAAGTAGTTCTTCCAAAGTCTACACTTTGTTTTCATACATGGATCCTCTCTCAGATTTTATGGCCTCGAGCCATTTTTCGGAATTCGGGCCCACCATCGCTTCTCCATAGCTCGTAGGTTCATTGATGTCTAGCAATATGACCTCCAAGACAGGATTACGTACCACTCTGAAGTAGTACGTATCCTTGTCGACCTACGAGTTTTTGGTAGTGACTTGATCTAAAGTTTCATGATCAATATCATTAGCTTCCACTTCAATTGGTGTAGGCGCCACAGGAACAACTTCATGTGCCCTGCTATACACTAGTTGAAGTGACAGTTCAATAACCTCATCAAGTCTCCACCACCCTCCCACTCAATTCTTTCGAGAGAAACTTTTCCTCGAGAAAGGACCCGATTCTAGAAACAATCCCTATTGCTTTCGGATCTGAGACAGGAGGTATACCCAACTGTTTTGGGTATTCTATGAAGATGCATTTATCCGCTTTGGGTTCAAGCTTATCAGCCTAAAACATTTTCACATAAGCGTTGCAGCCCCAAACTTTTAAGAAATGACAGCTTAGGTTTCTCTAAACCATAGTTCATACGGTGTCATCTCAATGGAATTACGTGGTGCCCTATATAAAGTGAATGCGGTTGTCTCTAATGCCTAACCCATAGACGATAGTGGTAATTTGATAAGAGACATCATGGTATGCACCACATCCAATAGGGTGCAGCTATGATGTTCGGACACACCATCACACTATGGTGTTCCAGGCGGTATTAGTTGTGAAACAATTTCCACAATGTCTTAATTGTGTGCCAAACTCGTAACTCAGATATTCATCTCTATGATCATATCATAGACATTTTATCCTCTTGTCACGATGATCTTCAACTTCACTCTGAAATTACTTGAACCTTTCAATAATTCAGACTTGTGTTTCATCAAGTAAATATACTCAGCATCTACTCAAATCATTTGTGAAGTAAGAACATAATGATATCCACCGTGTGCCTCAGCACTCATTGGACTGCACACATCAAAATGTATTACTTCCAACAAGTTGCTTTCTTGTTCCATCTTACTGAAAACGAGGCCTTTCAGTCATCTTGCCCATGTGTATGATTTGCATGTCTCAAGTGATTCAAAATCAAGTGAGTCCAAACGATCCATCTGTATGGAGTTTCTTCATGCATATATACCAATAGACATGGTTCACATGTCTCAATCTTTTCAAAAACGAGCGAGTCCAAAGATCCATCAACATGGAGCTTGTTCATGTGTTTTATACCAATATGACTCAAATTGCAGTGCCACAAGTATGTGGTACTATCATTACTATCTTATATCTTTTGGCATGAACATGTGTATCACTACGATCGAGATTCAATAAACCATTCATTTTAGGTGCAAGACCATTGAAGGTATTATTCAAATAAACAGAGCAACCATTATTCTCCTTAGATGAATAACCGTATTGCGATAAACATAATCCAATCATGTCTATGCTCAACGCAAACACCAAATAACAATTATTTAGGTTTAACACAATCCCGATGGTAGAGGGAGCGTACGATGTTTGATCACATCAAACTTGGAAACACTTCCAACACATATGGTCATCTCACCTTTGGCTAGTCTCCGTTTATTCTGTAGCCTTTTATTTCGAGTTACTAACACTTAGCAACCAAACCGGTATCTAATACCCTGGTGCTACTAGGAGTACTAGTAAAGTACACATTAATATAATGTATATCCAACATACTTCTGTCCACCTTGCCAGCCTTCTCATCTACCAACTATCTAGGGTAGTTCTGCTTCAGTGACCGTTCCCCTTATTACAGAAGCACTTAGTCTCGGGTTTGGGTTCAACCTTGGGTTTCTTCACTAGAGCAGCAACTGATTTTCCGTTTCATGAAGTATCCCTTTCTTGCCCTTTCCCTTCTTGAAACTAATGGTTTTACTAAACATCAACAATTGATGCTCCTATTTGATTTCTACTTTCGCGGTGTCGCGAATAGCTCAAGGATCATCATATCTATCCCTGATATGTTATAGTTCATCACGAAGCTCTAGTAGCTTGGTGGCAGTGACTTTGGAGAACCATCACTATCTCATCTGGAAGATTAACTCCCACTCGATTCAAGCGATTGTAGTACTCATACAATCTGAGCACATGCTCAACGATTGAGCTTTTCTCCTTAGTTTGCAGGCTTAAGAAACTTGTCAGAGGTCTCATATCTCTTGACATGGGCACTAGCTTGAAATCCCAATTTCAGTCCTTGGAACATCTCATATGTTCTGTGATGTTTCAAAAACGTCTTTGGTGCCTCAATTCTAAACCATTTAGCATTACACACTGAACTATCATGTAGTCATCAAAACGTGTATGTCAGATGTTCGCAACATCCACAACCGACGCTCGAGGTTCAGCACACTGAGCGGTGCATTAAGGACATAATCCTTCTGCGTAGCAATGAGGACAATCCTCTGTTTACGGACCCAGTCTGCATAATTGCTACTATCAACTTTCAACTAAATTTTCTCTAGGAACATATCTAAAACAGTAGAACCAAAGCGTGAGCTACGACATAATTTGCAAAGACCTTTTGACTATGTTCATGATAATTAAGTTCATCTAATCAAATTATTTAATGAACTCCCACTTAGATAGACATCCCTCTAGTCATCTAAGTGATACATGATCCGAGTCAACTAGGCCGTGTCCGATCATCACGTGAGACGGACTAGTCATCATCGGTGAACATCTTCATGTTGATCGCATCTACCATACGACTCATGTTCGATCTTTCGGTCTCTCGTGTTCCGAGGCCATGTCTGTACATGCTAGGCTCGTCAAGTCAGCCTAAGTGTTTTGCATGTGTAAATCTGGCTTACACCCGTTGTATGCAAATGATAGAATCTATCACACCCGATCATCACGTGGTGCTTCGAAACAACGAACCTTCGCAATGGTGCACAGTTAGGGGGAACACTTTCTTGAAATTTTAGCGAGGGATCATCTTATTTATGCTACCGTCGTTCTAAGCAAATAAGATGTAAACATGACAAACATCACATGCAAATCATAAAGTGACATGATATGACCAACATCATCTTGCGCCTTTTGATCTCCATCTTCGAGGCGTGGCATGATGACCTTCTCACTGGCATGACACCATGATCTCCATCATCGTGTCTTCATGAAGTTGTCTCGCCAACTATTACTTCTACTACTATGGCTAATGGTTAGCAATAAAGTAAAGTAATTACATGGCATTTTTCATTGACACGCAGGTCATACAATAAATTAAGAGAACTCCTATGGCTCCTGCCGGTTGTCATACTCATCGACATACAAGTCGTGATTCCTATTACAAGAACATGATCAATCTCATACATCACATATATATAATTCATCACATCCTTTTGGCCATATCACATCACATAGCATACCCTGCAAAAACAAGTTAGACGTCCTCTAATTGTTGCTGCATGTTTTACGTGGCTGCTATGGGTTTCTAGCAAGAATGTTTCTTACCTACGCAAAAGCCACAATGGTGATATGCCAATTGCTATTTACCCTTCATAAGGACCCTCTTCAACGAATCCGATCCGACTAAAGTGGGAGAGATAGACACCCGCTAGCCACCTTATGCATCAAGTGCATGTCAGTCGGTGGAACCTGTCTCACGTAAGTGTACGTCTAAGGTCGGTCCGGGCCGCTTCATCCCACAATGCCGTCGAATCAAGATAAGACTAGTAACGGCAAGCAAATTGAACAAATCATCGCCCACAACTACTTTGTGTTCTACTCGTGCATAGAATCTACGCATAGACCTAGCTCATGATGCCACTGTTGGGGAACGTAGCAATAATTCAAAATTTTCCTACATGTCACCAAGATCAATCTAGGATATACTAGCAACGAGAGAGAGGGAGTGCATCTTCATACCCTTGAAGATCGCTAAGCGGAAGAGTTACAAGAACGCGGTTGGTGGAGTCGTACTCGCGGCGATTCAAATCGCGGAAGATCCGATCTAGCGCTGAACGGACGATGCCTAGGCGTTCAACACACGTATAGCCCGGGGACGTCTCCTCCTTCTTGATCCAGCAAGGGGAGAGGAGAAGTTGAGGGAGAGCTCCGGCAGCACGACGGCATGGTGGTGGAGCTTGCGGTATTCCTGCAGGGCTTCGCCAAGCTCTACGGAGGAGAAGAAAGAGTTGGAGGAGGGAGGGCTGCGCTAGGGAAGAGGTGCGGCTTCCCTCCCACCCCTCCACTATATATAGGGGCAAGGGGAGAGGGGGAGGTGCCCTAGGGTTTCCCCTAGGGGCGGCGGCTAAGCAGATTGGATCTTCCTAGGGGAAATCCTAGGGAGACTTGCCCCCAAGCCAAGAAGGTGGAGGCTTGCCTCCCAAGCCAGGTGGAGGCGCCCCACCTCCCCAAGTAATACTGGTAAGGGTGTGGGGGGCGCACCACCCCTTAGTGGGCTGGTTTTCCCCATCCCCTTTGGCCCATGAGGCCCTCCAACACTTGCCGGGGCTCCCGAAACACCTTTCGGTCATGCTGGCCATAGCCTGGTACCCCCGGAACACTTCCGGACTCCAATACCCTTCGTCCAATATATCAATCTTCACCGCCGGACCATTCTGGAACTCCTCGTGAAGTCCGGGATCTTATCCGGGACTCCAAACTACCTTCGGTAACCACATACTATTTCCCATAACAACTCTAGCGTCACCGAACCTTAAGTGTGTAGACCCTACGGGTTCGGGAACCATGCAGACATGACCGAGACACCTCTCCGGCCAATAACCAATAGAGGGATCTGGATACCCATATTGGCTCCCACATGTTCCACGATGATCTCATCGGATGAACCACGATGTTGGGGATTCGATCAATCCCGTATTCAATTCCCTCTGTCAATCGGTATGTTACTTGCCCGAGATTCGATCATCGGTATCCCAATACCTCGTTCAATCTTGTTACCGGCAAGTCACTTTACTCGTTCCGTAATGCATGATCCCATGACTAACTACTTAGTAACATTGAGCTCATTATGATGATGCATTACCGAGTGGGCCCAGAGATACCTCTCCGTCATACGGAGTGACAAATCCTAGTCTCGATTCGTGCCAACCCAATAGACACTTTCGGAGATACCTGTAGTGCACCTTTATTTCCACCCAGTTACGTTGTGACGTTTGGTACACCCAAAGCACTCCTACGGTATCCGGGAGTTGCACAATCTCATGGTCTAAGGAAATGATACTTGACATTAGAAAAGCTTTAGCAAACGAACTACTCGATCTTGTGCTATGCTTAGGATTGGGTCTTGTCCATCACATCATTCTCCTAATGATGTGATCCCATTATCAATGACATCCAATGTCCATGGTCAGGAAACCATAACCATCTATTGATCAACGAGCTAGTCAACTAGAGGCTCACTAGGGACATGTTGTGGTCTATGTATTAACACATGTATTACAGTTTCCAGTTAATACAATTATAGCATGAACAATAGACAATTATGATGAACAAGGAAATACAATAATAACCATTTCATTATTGCCTCTAGGGCATATTTCCAACACAAGAACCCTTTATTTGACCGATCTATTTTGAACTTCTTGAAACCTTTGCCAAGGTATGTGCTTTGTGAAAGTCCTATCAAGCGTCTCGATCTATCCCTATAGATCTTGATGCCCAATATGTAAGTAGCTTCACTGAGGTCTTTCATTGAAAAACTCTTATTCAAGTATTCTTTTATGCTATCTAGAAATGTTATATCATTTCTAATCAACAATATGTCATCTACATATAATATCAGAAATGCTACAGATCTCCCACTCACTTTCTTCTAAATACAGGCTTCACCATAAGTATGTATAAAACCATATGCTTTGATCACCTCATCAAAGCGTATATTCCAACTCCGAGATGCTTGCACCAGTCCATAGATGGCTCGCTGGAGCTTGCACACTTTGTTAGCACCTTTAGGATCGACAAAACCTTCTGGTTGCATCATATACAACTCTTCTTTAGGAAATCCATTAAGGAATGCAATTTTGACGTCCATTTGCCAGTTTTTATAGTTATAAAATGCGGCAATTGCTAACATGATTCGGAGTGACTTAAGCATTGCTACGGGTGAGAAAGTCTCATCGTAGTCAACCCCTTGAACTTGTGAAAAATCTTTTGCGACAAGCCGAGCTTTTTAAACAGTAACATTACCATCAGCGTCAGTCTTCTTCTTGAGATCCATTTATTCTCAATGGTTTGCCGATCATCGGGCTAGTCCACCAAAGTCCATACTTTGTTCTCATACATGGATCCTATCTCAGATTTCATGGCCTCAAGTCATTTATCGGAATTTGGGCTCATCATAGCTTCTTCATAGTTCGTAGGTTCGCCATGGTCTAATAACATAGCTTCCAGGACAGGATTACCATACCACTCTGGTGCGGATCATGCTCTGGTCGTCCTACGAAGTTCAGTAGTAACTTGATCTGAAGTTTCATGATCATTATCATTTGCTTCCTCTCTAGTTGGTGTAGGCATCACGATAACGGTTTTCTGTGATGTGCTACTTTCCAATTCGAGAGAAGGTACAATTAAATCATCAAGTTCTACTTTCCTCCCACTCACTTCTTCCGAGAGAGACTCCTTCTCTAGAAAGGACCCATTCTTGGCAACAAAGATCTTGCCTTCGGATCTGTGGTAGAAGGTATACCCAATGGTCTCTTTAGGGTATCCTATGAAGACACACTTCTCCACTTTGGGTTCGAGCTTATCAGGCTGAAGCTGTTTGACATAAGCATCGCATCCCCAAACTTTAAGAAACGACAACTTAGGTTTCTTGCCAAACCACAGTTCATACGGTGTCGTCTCAACGGATTTAGACGGTGCCCTATTTAACTTGAATGTGGCTGTCTCTAATTCATAACCCCAAAACGATAGTGGTAAATCAGTAAGAGAAATCACAGAATGCACCATATCTAATAAAGTACGATTATGACGTCCGGACACACCATTACGCTGTGGTGTTCCAGGTGGCGTGAGTTGTGAAACTATTCCACATTGTTTTAAATGAAGGCCAAACTCGTAACTCAAATATTTGCCTCCGCGATCAGATCATAGAAACTTTATTTTTCTTGTTATGTTGATTCTCCACTTCACTCTAAAATTCTTTGAACTTTTCAAATGTTTCAGATTTGTGTTTCATCAAGTAGATATATCCATACCTACTCAAATCATCCGTGAAGGTCAGAAAATAATGATACCCGCCGCGTGCCTCAACACTCATCGGACCACATATATCGGTATGTATTATTTCCAATAAGTCATTAGCTCACTCCATTGTTCTGGAGAAAGGAGTTTTAGTCATCTTGCCCATGAGGCATGGTTCGCAAGTATCAAATGATTCACAATCAAGTGATTCCAAAAGTCCATCTGCATGGAGTTTCTTCATGCGCTTTACACCAATATGACCTAAACGGCAGTGCCACAAGTATGTTGCACTATCATCATCAACTTTGCATCTTTTGGCATCAATATTATGAATATGTGCATCACTACAATCGAGATTGAATAAACCATTCACATTGGGTGTATGACCATAGAAGGTTTTATTCATGTAAATAGAACAACAATTATTCTAATCATATTCATGCTCAACGCAAACACCAAATAACATTTATTTAGTTTCAATACTAATCCCGAAGATAGAGGGAGTGTGTGATGGTGATCGTATCAACCTTGGAATCACTTCCAACACACATCATCACCTCGCCCTTAACTAGTCTCTGTTTATTCTGCAACTCCTGTTTTGAGTTACTAATCTTAGCAACTGAAGTGGTATCAAATACCCAGGGGTTACTATGAACACTAGTAAGGTACACATCAATAACATGTATATCAAATATACGTTTGTTCACTTTGCCATCCTTCTTATCCGTCAATTATTTGGGGCAGTTCCACTTCCAGTGACCATTTCCTTTGCAGTAGAAGCACTCAGTTTCAGGTTTGGGTCCAGCTTTGGGCTTCTTCATGGGAGCGGCAACTTGCTTGCCATTCTTCTTGAAGTTCCATTCCTTTCCCTTGCCCTTTTTCTTGAAACTAGTGGTCTTATTAACCATCAACACTTGATGCTCTTTCTTTGATTTCTACCTCCGCTGATTTCAGCATCGCGAAGAGCTCGGAAATTGTTTTAGTCATTCCTTGCATATTATAGTTCATCACGAAGCTTTAGTAGCTAGGTGCTAATGACTGGAGAACTCTATCAATCACTATATTATCTAGAAGATTAACTCCCACTTGATTCAAGCGATTGTAGTACTCAGACATTCTGAGCACATGCTCACTGACTGAGCTATTCTCCTCCATCTTGTAGGCAAAGTACTTGTGAGAGGTCTCATACCTCTCTACACGGGCATTAGTCTGAAATACCTTTTAGATCTTGGAACATCTCATATGTTCCATGGCGTTCAAAAACGTCTTTGGAGCCTCGATTCTAAGCCGTAAAGCATGGCGCACTAAACTATCAAGTAGTCATCATATCGATCTTGTCAAACATTCATAAGGTCTGCATCAGCTCCTGCAACAGGTCTGTCACCTAGCAGTGCATCAAGGACATAATTCTTCTGTGCAGCAATGAGGATAATCCTCAGATCACGGGCCCAGTCCATATTATTGCTACCATCATCTTTCAACTTAGTTTTCTCTAGGAACATATCAAAAATAGGGGAGCTATATCGCTAGCTGTTGATCTACAACATAGATATGCAAAAACTATTAAGACTAAGTTCATGATAAATTAAGTTCAATTAATCAAATTACTAATGAACTCTCACTTAAATAAACATACCTCAAGTTATCTAAGTGATACATGATCCAAATCAACTAACCCATGTTCGATCATCTCGTGAGATGGGGTAGTCATCAATGGTGAACATCTCTATGTTGATCATATCTACTATATGACTCACGTTCAACCTTTTGGTCTCCAGTGTTTCGAGACCATGTCTATACATGCTAGGCTCGTCAAGTTTAACCCACGTATTCTGCATGTGTAAATCTGGCTTACACCCATTGTATGTGAACGTAGAGTCTATAACACCCGATCATCATGGGTGCTTCAAAATGACGAACTTTAGCAACGGTGCATACTCAGGGAGGACACTTTTATCTTGAAATTTAGTGAAGGGATCATATTATAATGCTATCGTCGTTCTAAGCAAAATAAGATGCATAAAGGATAAACATCACGTGCAATGAAAATATGTGACATGATATGGCCATCATCTTGTACTTTTGATCTCCATCTCCAAAGCATTGTCATGATCTCCATCGTCACCGGCTCGACACCTTGATCTCCATCGTTGCATCGGGGTTGTCTCGCCAGTATTGCTTCTACAACTATTGCTAACGCATAGCGATAAAGTAAAGCAATTACATGGCGCTTGCATTTCATACAATAATTAAGAGCCAACCCAAAGGCTCCTGCCGGTTGTCGATATTACAAAACATGATCATCCCATGCAACAATGTATATAACATCACGTCTTGACCATATAACATCACAACATGCCCTGCAAAAACAAGTTAGACGTCCTCTACTTTGTTGTTGCAAGTTTTACATGGCTGCTACGGGCTTCTAGCAAGAACCGTTCTTACCTACAGCAAAAACCACAATGGTGATTTATCAAGTTTGCTGTTTTAACCTTCTTCAAGGACCGGCCGTAGTCAAATTCGATTCAACTAAAGTAGGAGAAACAGACACCCGCCAACCACCTTTATGCAAAACAAGTTGCATGTTAGTCGGTGGAACCGCCTCATGTACGTGGACATGTAAGGTTGGTTCGGGCCTCTTCATCCCACAATACCGCTGAATAAAAATAAGACGTTGGTGGTAAGCAGTATGACTATCACTTCCCATAACTCTTTGTGATCTACTCGTGCATATCATCTACGCATAGACCTGGCTCGGATGCCACTGTTGGGGAACGTTACATGGAAAACAAAAAAAAATTCTACGCACACGCAAGATCTATCCATGGAGATTGCTACCTCTTGAGCATGCGTTGGTTTTCTCTTGAAGAGGAAAGGGTGATGCAGCAAAGTAGCTTAAGTATTTCCCTCGGTTTTTGAGAACCAAGGTATCAATCCAGTAGGAGGCCACACGCAAGTCCCTCGTACGTACACAAACAAATAAGAACCTTGCAACCAACGCGATAAAGGGGTTGTCAATCCCTTCACGGCCACTTGCAAAAGTGAGATCTGATAGAGATGATAAGATAATATTTTTGGTATTTTTATGATAAAGACTAAAAGTAAAGGTTGCAAAATAAAAATAGATTGGAAACTTATATGATGGAAAATAGACCCGAAGGCCATAGGTTTCACTAGTGGCTTCTCTCAAGATAACATAAGTATTACGGTGGGTGAACAAATTACTGTCGAGCAATTGATAGAAAAGTGCATAGTTATGAGAATATATATGCATGATCATGTATATATCTAGGCATCACGCCCGCGACAAGTAGACCGACTCCTGCCTGCATCTACTACTATTACTCCACACATCGACGGCTATCCAGCATCTATCTAGAGTATTAAGTTCATAAGAACAGAGTAACGCATTAGGCAAGATGACATGATGTAGAGGGATAAACTCAAGCAATAAGATATAAACCCCATCTTTTTATCCTCGATGGCAACAATACAATATGTGTCATTTCCCCTTCTGTCACTGGGATCGAGCACCGCATGATTGAACCCAAAGCTAAGCACTTCTCCCATTGCAAGAAAGATCAATCTAGTAGGACAAACCAAACTGATAATCAGAAGAGACTTGCAAAGATAACCAATCATACATAAAAGAATTCAGAGGAGATTCAAATATTGTTCATAGATAATCTTGATCATAAACCCACAATTCATCAGATCTCGACAAACGCGTTGGTTTTCCCTTGAAGAGGAAAGGGTGATGTAGTAAAGTAGCGTAAGTATTTCCCTCAGTTTTTGAGAACCAAGGTATCAATCCAGTAGGAGATCACGCACAAGTCCCACACACCTACACAAACAAATATGAACCTCGCAACCAACGCGAGAAAGGGGTTGTCAATCCCTTCATGGTCACTTACGAGAGTGAGATCTGATAGATATGATATGATAGTATTTTTGGTATTTTTATGATAAAGTTGCAAAGTAAAATAAACGATAATAAAAATAGCTAAGTGTTGGAAGATTAATATGATGGAAAATAGACCGGGGGGCATAGGTTTCACTAGTGGCTTCTCTCAAGAGCATAAGTATTACGGTGGGTAAACGAATTACTGTCGAGCAATTGATAGAATTGAGCATAGTTATGAGAATATCTAGGTACGATCATGTATATAGGCATCACGTCCGTGACAAGTAGACCGAAACGATTCTGCATCTACTACTATTACTCCACACATCGACCGCTATCCATCATGCATCTAGAGTATTAAGTTCATAAGAACAGAGTAATGCTTTAAGTAAGATGAGATGATGTAGAGGGATAAACTCATGCAATATGATATAAACCCCATCTTTTTATCCTCGATGGCAACAATACAATACGTGCCTTGCTGCCCCTGCTGTCACTGAGAAAGGACACCGCAAGATTGAACCCAAAGCTAAGCACTTCTCCTATTGCAAGAGAGATCAATCTAGTAGGGCAAACAGAACTGATAATTCAAAGAGACTTGCAAAGATAACCAATCATACATAAAAGAATTCAGAGGAGATTCGAATATTGTTCATAGATAATCTTGATCATAAACCCACAATTCATCGGATCTCAACAAACACACCGCAAAAGAAGATTACATAGAATAGATCTCCAAGAGAATGAGGACTACTTTGTATTGAGATTCAAAGAGAGAGAAGAAGCCATCTAGCTAATAACTATGGACCCAAAGGTCTGAGGTAAACTACTCACACATCATCGGAGAGGCTATGGTGTTGATGTAGAAGCCCTCCGTGATCAATGCCCCCTCCGGCGGAGGGCCGGAAAAGGCCCCAAGATGGTATCTCACGGGTACAGAAGGTTGCGGCGGTGGAAATAGGGTTTTTGCTCCGTATCTGATGTTTTCAGGGTGTATGGGTATATATAAGAGGAAGAAGTACGTCAGTGGAGCAACGTGGGCCCCACGAGGGTGGAGGGCGCGCATGGGGGGGGGGGGTAGGCGCGCCCCTTGCCTCGTGCTCTCCTCGTTGATTGCTTTACGTAGACTCCAAGTCCTCTGGATCACGTTTGTTCCGAAAATCACGTTCCTGAAGGTTTCATTCCGTTTGGACTCCGTTTGATATCCTTTTCCTTCGAAACACTGAAATAGGCAAAAAAAAACAGCAATTCAGGCTGGGCCTTCGGTTAATAGGTTAGTCCCAAAAATAATATAAAAGTGTATAGTAAAGCCCATTAAACATCCAAAATAGAATATAATATAGCATGGAACAATAAAAAATTATAGATACGTTGGAGACGTATCACGCATCCCCAAGCTTAATTCCTGCTCGTACTCAATTAGGTAAATAATAAAAAGACATAATTTTTGATGTGGAATGCTACTTAGCATAATTTTCAATGTAATTCTCTTATTTGTGGTATGAATATTCAGATCCGAAAGATTCAAGATAAAAGTTTAATACTGATATAAAAATAATAATACTTCAAGCATACTAACTAAGCAATTATGACTTCTCAAAATAACATGGCCAAAGAAAGTTATCCCTACAAAATCATGTAGTCTGGCTATGATCTATCTTCATCACAAAAAGTATTTAATGATGCACAAACCCGATGACAAGCCAAGCAATTGTTTCATACTTTTGGTGTTCTCAAACTTTTTCAATCTTCACGCAATACATGAGCGTGAGCCATGGACATAGCACTATATGTGGAATAGAATGGTGGTTGTGGAGAAGAGAAAAAAGGAGAAGATAGTCTCACATCAACTAGGCGTATCAACGGGCTATGGAGATGCCCATTAATAGATATCAATGCAAGTGAGTAGGGATTGCCATGCAACGGATGCACTCAAGCTATAAGTATATGAAAGCTCAACAAGACAAACTAAGTGGGTGTGCATCCAACTCGCTTGCTCACGAAGACCTAGGGCATTTTGAGGAAGCCCATCATTAGAATATACAAGCCAAGCTCTATAATGAAAAATTCCCACTAGTATATGAAAGTGATATCATAGGAGACTCTCTATCATGAAGATCATGGTGCTACTTTGAAGCACAAGTGTGGAGAAGGATAGTAGCATTATCCCTTCTCTCTTTTTCTCTAATTTTTTTATTTGGGCCTTTTCTCTCTCTTTTTTGGCCTCTTTTTTTTTCTATTTTTTGTCCGGAGTCTCATCCCGACTTGTGGGGGAATCATAGTCTCCATCATCCTTTCCTCACTTGGGACAATGCTCTAATAATGATGATCATCACACTTTTATTTACTTTACAACTCAAGAATTACAACTCAAAACTTAGAACAAAATATGACTCTATGTGAATGGCTCCGGCGGTGTACCGGGATATGCAATGAATCAAGAGTGACATGTATGAAAGAATTTTGAACGGTGGCTTTGCCACAAATACGATGTCAACTACATGATCATGCAAAGCAATATGACAATGATGGAGCGTGTCATAGTAAACGAAACGGTGGTAAGTTGCATGGCAATATATCTCGGAATGGCTATGGAAATGCCATGATAGGTAGGTATGGTGGCTGTTTTCAGGAAGGTATATGGTGGGTGTATGATACCGGAAAAAAGTGCGTGGTCTTAGAGAGGCTAGCAATGGTGGAAGGAAGAAAGTGCGTATAATCCATGGACTCAACATTAGTCATAAAGAACTCATATACTTGTTGCAAAAATCTACAAGTTATCAAACAAAGTATTACGCGCATGCTCCTAGGGGGATAGATTGGTAGGAAAATACCATCGCTCGTCCCCGACCGCCACTCATAAGGAAGACAATCAATAAATAAATTATGCTCCGACTTCATCACATAACGGTTCACCATACGTGCATGCTACGGGAATCACAAACTTTAACACAAGTATTTCTCAAATTCAAAACTACTTGTCGGAGTAATGGGCCACGGGTAGGCTAACCCGAGACCCAGAACCTTTCAAGACATCAGGGCTGGCTTCGCCCCTCAAGAATCTCAAGATGGAGGGCTGCCTCTGGGAGTCGGCCGCAACACCGCCGACTACCCATTCACGGCCGCATCCCAGAGACGGCTACGAAATGAGCCGACTCTCAGCTGGCGGCTTCCAGAGAAGCCGGCTATGGGGAGTCGGCCCGCGATTTCACCACCCTCTGCCTTCCAGGAAAAATACGGGACGGGGGACGACCGCAGTACGGCCCTCCCCCACCCCAATTACCAAGGGCGGGTATGGCCACAGTGCTTCGTACCGGAGGAGACCTCCGTCCGGCGCGCCACTGTTGCCATACCGGCCCTGACGTCCTCCCCAGCGGCGGAACCCTGTTCCCACGTTGGCCCGCCCGTATGGCCCGGAGACGGCGGGTCCCGCTAGTCAGCGGGGGAACAGAAGACGGCGAGAGCACCATAAGACGAGTCCCGCGGGAGTCGGCCTCCGAGAGTCGGCCAGCTCCTCCCGCGTCCCCGCACGCCATTAACCAGACAAGATGGGGAGTGGCGACAGTGATCACCCGTCAGGCGGCGGCACTGTTGCCACGACCCCATGACCAAGCCAACGTCACCAGAGGCATGGCTACAGTGGTCGCGTCAGCCGGCGGGGCCCACCAGGCGGCGGGCCCCAGGAGTCGGCGGAGAAGACGGCGACCTGAGAGACAGACGGCTGGGACCCGCGCCCAGCCGGATTACCA